>NW_023003027.1:0-686 GCF_900245975.1 Drosophila guanche | reverse complement strand
TCTTAAAAAACAAGTTCTGCCATAGAAAATAAAACCGACTTTTCCCAATTTTTTAAAGTCAAAATTTCGTACAAAATACCTCACAAAAATCAATATTTTTACATTTCAAAGCTTTACCCAGACTAGCTCTACCCAGGTAGGCCAAAATCACACAGAGTTTGGATCCATTTTATAGCAGAATCAATCATCCTTTCTGATAATCAAAGTTTTTTGCAACCAGATCTTAGATACTTAAGTTATGTGAAAAAACAAACCGCAACCTCTGAAAAAACCTTAAACTAAAAATTACAAAAATGCTAGTTCTTAAAAAACAAGTTCTGGCATAGAAAATAAAACCGACTTCTCCCAAGTTTTTAAAGTAAAAATTTCGAAAAAAAAAACTCACAACAATCCAAATTTTTGCATTTCAAAGCTTTTCCGAGACGGTAGGCCAAAAACACACAGAGTTTGGATCTATTTTATATATCAATCAACTTTTCAGATAATGAAAGTTTTTTGTAACCAGATCTAAGATACTAAAGTTATGTAAAAAAAACAAACCGCAACCTCTGAAAAAACCTTAAACTTAAAATTACATCCTTAATAAGTTCCTAAAAAACAAGTTCTGCCATAGAAAATAAACCAGGGTTTTTAAAGTCAAAATTTCGTACAAAATACCTCACAAAAATCAACATTTTTACATTTCA
>NW_023003026.1:0-686 GCF_900245975.1 Drosophila guanche | reverse complement strand
GGGTTTATTTTCTATGGCAGAACTTGTTTTTTTTAGGAACTTATTAATGATGTAATTTTTAGTTTAAGGTTTTTTCAGAGGTTTTGGTTTGTTTTTTCACATAACTTAAGTATCTTAATTTTGGTTGTACAAATCTTTGATTATCTGAAAAGTTGATTGATACTGCTATAAAATGGATCCAAACTCTGTGTGGTTTTGGTCTACCGTCTGGGTAAAGCTTTGCAATGCAAAATTGTTGATTGTTGTGAGATTTTTTTTTCCAAATTTTGACTTTAAAAACTCGGGAAAAGTCGGGTTTATTTTCTATGGCAGAATTTGTTTTTTAAGAACTTATTAAGGAAGTAATTTTAAGTTTCAGGTTTTTTCTGAGGTTGCGGTTTGTTTTGCACATAACTTAAGTATCTTAATTTTGGTTGTAGAAAACTTTGATTATCTGAAAAGTTGATTGATACTGCTATAAAATGGATCCAAACTCTGTGTGGTTTTAGCCTACCGTCTGGGTAAATCTGTGTAATGCAAAATTTTTGATTGTTGTGAGATTTTTTTTTTCCGAAATTTTTACTTTAAAAGCTCGGGAAAAGTCGCTTTTATTTTCTATGGCAGAACTTGTTTTTTAAGAATTTATTAAGGAAGTAATTTTAAGTTTCAGGTTTTTTCAGAGGTTGCGGTTTGTTTTTTCACATAAC
>NW_023003025.1:0-686 GCF_900245975.1 Drosophila guanche | reverse complement strand
TGCAAAAATGTTGATTGTTGTGAGATTTTTTTTTTTCGAAATTTTGACTTTAAAAACTCGGGAAAAGTCGGTTTTATTTTCTATGGCAGAACTTGTTTTTTAAGAACTAGTAATTTTGTAATTTCTAGTTTAAGGTTTTTTCAGATGTTGTGGTTTGTTTTTTCACATAACTTAAGTATCTTAATTTTGGTTGTAAAAACCATTGATTATCTAAAAAGTTGATTGATACTGCTATTAAATGGATCCAAACTGTTTGTGGTTGTGGCCTACCGTCTCGGAAAAGCTTTGAAATGCAAAAATGTTGATTGTTGTGAGATTTTTTTTTTTTTTTCGAAATTTTGACTTTAAAAACTTGGGAAAAGTTGGTTTTATTTTCTATGGCAGAACTTGTTTTTTAAGAACTAGCAATTTTGTAATTTTTAGTTTAAAGTTTTTTCAGAGGTTGCGGTTCGTTTTTTTCACATAACTTAAGTATCTTAATTTTGGATGTAAAAAATTTTGATTATCTGAAAAGTTGATTGATACTGCTATTAAATGGAACCAAACTTTTTGTGGTTTTGGCCTACCGTCTCGGAAAAGCTTTGAAATGCAAAAATGTGGATTGTTGTGAGATTTTTTTTTTTTTTTCGAAATTTTGACTTTAAAAACTTGGGAAAAGTTGGTTTTATTTTCTATGGCAGAACTTG
>NW_023003024.1:0-686 GCF_900245975.1 Drosophila guanche | reverse complement strand
TCCAAACTCTGAGTGGTTTTGGCCTACCGTCTCGGAAAAGCTTTGAAATGCAAAAATGTGGATTGTTGTGAGATTTTTTTTTTCGAAATTTTGACTTTAAAAACTCGGGAAAAGTTGGTTTTATTTTCTATGGCAGAACTTTTCTTTTAAGAATTTCCAAAGTTTGTAAATTTTTTTTTAAGGTTTTTTCAGAGGTTGCGGTTTGTTTTTTCACATAACTTAAGTATCTTAATTTTGGTTGCAAAAAACTTTGATTATCTGAAAAGTTTATTTATACTGCTATAAAATGGATCCAAACTCTTTGTGGTTTTGGTCTACCGTCTGGGAAAAGCTTTGAAATGCAAAAATGTTGATTGTTGTTAGATTTTTATTGTCGAAATATTGACTTTAAAAACTCGGGAACAGTCGGGTTTATTTTCTATGGCAGAACTTTTTTTTAGGAACTTATTAAAGATGTAATTTTTAATTTAAGGTTTTTTTAGAAGTAGCGGTTTGTTTTTTCACATAACTTAAGTATCTTAGATCTGGTTGCAAAAAGCTTTGATTATCTGTAAAATTGATTGATACTGCTATAAAATGTATCCAAACTGTGTGTGGTTTTGGTCTACCGTCTGGGAAAAGCTTTGATATGCAAAAATGTTGATTTTTGTGAGGTATTTTTTACGAAATTTTGACTTTAAAAATTT
>NW_023003023.1:0-686 GCF_900245975.1 Drosophila guanche | reverse complement strand
GAACTTATTAAGGATGTAATTTTTAGTTTAAGGTTTTTACAGAGGTTGTGGTTTGTTTTTTCACATAACTTAAGTATCTTAATTTTGGTTGTAAAAAACTTTGATTATCTGAAAAGTTGATTGATACTCCTTTAAAATGGATCCAAACTGTGTGGTATTGGCCTACCGTCTGGGTAAAGCTTTAAAATGCAAAAATGTTGTTTGATGTGAGATTTTTTTTCGATATTTTTACTTTAAAAACTCGGGAAAAGTTGGGTTTATTTTCTATGGAAGAACTTTTCTTTTAAAAACTTATTAAGGAAGTAATTTTTAGATTAAGGTTTTCTTAGAGCTTGCGGTTTGTTTTTTTTTCATAACTTAAGTATCTTAGATCTGGTTGCAAAAAAAACTTTGATTATCTGAAAAGTTTATTGATTCTGCTATAAAATGGATCCAAACTCTGTGTTGGCCTACCGTCTCGGAAAAGGTTTGAAATGCAAAAATGTGAATTGTTGTGAGATTTTTTTTTCGAAATTTTGACTTTAAAAACTCGGGAAAAGTCGGTTTTATTTTCTATGGCAGAACTTGTTTTTTAAGAACTAGTAATTTTGTAATTTTTAGTTTAAGATTTTTTCAGAGGTTGTGGTTTGTTTTTTTTACATAACTTAAGTATCTGAATTTTGGTTGTAAAAAATTTTGATTATCTG
>NW_023003022.1:0-686 GCF_900245975.1 Drosophila guanche | reverse complement strand
TAACTTAAGTATCTTAACTGTGGTTGTAAAAAACTTTGATTATCTGAAAATTTGATTGATACTGCTATAAAATGGATCCAAACTCTGAGTGGTTTTGGCATACCGTCTCGGAAAAGCTTTGAAATGCAAAAATGTGGATTGTTGTGAGATTTTTTTTTTCGAAATTTTGACTTTAAAAACTCGGGAAAAGTTGGTTCTATTTTCTATGGCAGAACTTGTTTTTTAAGAACTAGCAATTTTGCAATTTTTAGTTCAAGGTTTTTTCAGAGGTTGCGGTTCGTTTTTTCACATAACTTAAGTATCTTCATTTTGGTTGTAAAAACCCTTGATTATCTGAAAAGTTGATTGATACTGCTATTAAATGGATCCAAACTTTTTGTGGTTTTAGCCTACCGTCTCGGAAAAGCTTTGAAATGCAAAAATGTGGATTTTCGTGAGATTTTTTTTTCTCGAAATTTTGCCTTTAAAAACTCGGGAAAAATCGGTATTATTTTCTATGGCAGAATTTGTTTTTTAAGAACTAGTAATTTTGTAATTTTTAGGTTAAGGTTCTTTCAGAGGTTGTGGTTTGTTTTTTTACATAACTTAAGTATCTTAATTTTGGTTGTAAAAAACTTTGATTTTTTGAAAAGTTGATTGGTACTGCTATTAAATGGATCCAAACTGTTTGTGGTTTTGGCCTACGG
>NW_023003021.1:0-687 GCF_900245975.1 Drosophila guanche | reverse complement strand
ATATTTTTACTTTTTTCAGAAGGTGCGGTTTGTTTTCTCACATAACTTAAGTATCTTAATTTTCGTTGTTAAAAAAGTTTGATTATCTGAAAAGTTGATTGTTACTGATATAAAATGGATCCAAACTCTGTGTGGTTTTGGCCTACCGTCTGGGTAAAGCTTTGAAACGCAAAAATGTTGATTTTTGTGAGGTATATTTTACGAATTTTTGACTTTAAAAACTCGGGAAAAGTCGGGTTTATTTTCTATGGCAGAACTTGTTTTTTAAGAACTTATTAAGGATGTAATTTTAAATTTAAGGTTTTTTCAGAGGTTGCGGTTTGTTTTTTCACATAACTTAAGTATCTTAATTTTGGTTGTAAAAAACTTTGATTATCTGAAAAGTTGATTGATACTGCTATAAAATGGATCCAAACTCTGTGTGATTTTGGCCTACCGTCTGGGTAAAGCTTTGAAATGCAAAAATTTTGATTGTTGTGAGATTTTTTTTTTCGAAATTTTGACTTTAAAAACTCGGGAAAAGTCGGGTTTATTTTCTATGCCAGAACTTGTTTTTTAAGAACTAACAATTTTGTAATTTTTTGTTAAATGTTTTTTCAGAGGTTGCGGTTTGTTTTTTTTACATAACTTAAGTATCTAAGATCTGGTTGCAAAAAACTTTGATTATCAGAAAAGTTGATTGATTCT
>NW_023003020.1:0-687 GCF_900245975.1 Drosophila guanche | reverse complement strand
GTCCGTCTTGTTGAGCACCTGAATCTCAGAGACTATAAAAGCTAGAGCCACCAAATTTTGCATCCAGACTTCTGTATGCTCACACTGTTACAAGTGTATTTAAAAAATGTGTCCCGCCCCATTCCGCCCCGCAAAATGGCGAAAACCTCCCAAATCTACAATTTTAAAGACAGAAGAAAACTAAAAACGCCATTCTGTAGGGAATGGTCATATATATCAGATAAATAAAATGGGATCCGATTGGATCATTATTATAGCCAGAAAGAAGAAATTAATTAGCAGTGGCTAAACCCACACTGTCCTGCAGCTTTTGTTCTTCTTTTCACATTCTCTCATTCACACTCTGCTTCACTCGGCCTCTGCCTCTGCCGTCCCTCTGCCTCTGCCGACTTTTCGCCACCCCCCACCCCCTCACGCAGCTTATATTTGTTTTATACCCGGTACTCGAAGAGTAAATAGGGTATATTGTATTTGTGCACAAAGTTAAAGTATGTAACACACAGAAGGAATCGTTTCCGACCCCATAAAGTGTATATATTCTTGATCACCATCAATAGCCGAGTCGATTGAGCCCTGTCTGTCCGTCCGTCTGTCCTTCCGTCTGTCCGTCCGTCTTGTTGAGCACCTGAATCTCAGAGACTATAAAAGCTAGAGCCACCAAATTTTGCATCCAGACTTCTGTATGCT
>NW_023003019.1:0-687 GCF_900245975.1 Drosophila guanche | reverse complement strand
AACTTTTCTGATAATCAAAGTTTTTTACAACCAAAATTAAGATACTTAAGTTATGTGAGAAAACAAACCGCAACCTCTGAAAAAACCTTAAACTAAAAATTGTTCCCTTAATAAGTTCTTAAAAAACAAGTTCTGCCATAGAAAATAAACCCGACTTTTCCCAAATTTTTAAAGTCATAATTTCGAAAACAAAAAATCTCACAACAATTAACATTTTTGCATTTCAAAGCTTTACCCAGACGGTGGGCCAAAACCACATAGAGTTTGGATCCATTTTATAGCAGTATCAATCAACTTTTCAGATAATCATAGTTTTTTAGAACCAAAATTAAGATTGTTAAGTTATTTGAGAAAACAAACCGCAACCTCTGAAAAAACCTTAAACTAAAATTTACTTCCTTAATAAGTTCTTCAAAAACAAGTTCTGCCATAGAAAATAAACCCGACTTTTCCCGAGTATTTAAAGTCAAAAATTCGTAAAAAATACCTCACAAATAACCAACATTTTTGCATTTCAAAGCTTTACCCAGACGGTAGGCCAAAACCACACAGAGTTTGGATCCATTTTATAGCAGAATCGGTCAACTTTTCAGATAATCAAAGTTTTTTGCAATCAGATCTAAGATACTTAAGTTATGTGAAAAAACAAACCGCAACTTTTGAAAAAACCTTAAACTAAACATACAA
>NW_023003018.1:0-687 GCF_900245975.1 Drosophila guanche | reverse complement strand
TAAAATGGATCCAAACTCTGTGTGGTTTTGGCCTACCGTCTGGGTAAAGCTTTGTAATGCAAAATTGTTGATTGTTGTGAGATTTTTTTTCCAAATTTTGACTTCAAAAACTCGGGAAAAGTCGGGTTTATTTTCTATGCCAGAACTTGTTTTTTAAGAACTTATTAAGGAAGTAATTTTAAGTTTCAGGTTTTTTCTGAGGTTGCGGTTTGATTTTCACATAACTTAAGTATCTTAATTTTGGTTGTAAAAAACTTTGATTATCTGAAAAGTTGATTGATACTTCTATAACATGGATCCAAACTCTGTGTGGTTTTGGCGTACCGCCTGGGTAAGGATTTGAAATGCAAAAATGTTGATTGATGTGAGATTTTTTTTTTTTTTTTTTTCGAAATTTTGACTTTAAAAACTCGGGAAAAGTCGGTCTTATTTTCTATGGCAGATCTTGTATTTTAAGAACTAGCAATTTTGTTACTTTTCGTTTAAGGTTTTTTCAGAGGTTGCGGCTTGTTTTTTCACATAACTTAAGTATCTTAATTGTGGTTGTAAAAAACTTTGATTATCTGAAAAATTTATTGATACTGCTCTAAAATGGATCCAAACTCTGTGTGGTTTTGGCCTACCGTCTGGGTAAAGCTTTTAAATCCAAAAATGTTGATTTTTGTGAGGTATTTATTACGAAATTTT
>NW_023003017.1:0-687 GCF_900245975.1 Drosophila guanche | reverse complement strand
ATGGATTCAAACTCTGTGTGGTTTTGGCCTACCGTCTCGGTAAAGCTTTAAAATGCAAAAATGTTCATTTTTGTGAGGTATTTTGTACGAAATTTTGACTTTAAAAACTAGGGTTTTTTTCTATGGCAGAACTTGTTTTTTAAGAACTTATTAAGAAAGTAATTTTAAGTTTAAGGTTTTTTCAGAGGTTGTGGTTCGTATTTTCACATAACTTAAGTATCTTTATTTTGTTTGTAAAAAACTTTGATTATCTGAAAAGTTGATTGATACTGCTATAAAATGGATCCAAACTGAGTGGTTTTGGCCTACCGTCTGGATAAGCCTTTGAAATGCAAATATGTTAATTGATGTGAGATTTTTTTTTCCGATATTTTTACTTTAAAAATTCGGGAAAAGTCGGATTTATTTTCTATGGAAGAACTTTTCTTTTAAGAACTTATTAAGGAAGTAATTTTTAGTTTAAGGTTTTTTTTAGAGCTTGCGGTTTGTTTTTTTTTCATAACATAAGTATCTTAGATCTGGTTGCAAAAAAACTTTGATTATCTGAAAAGTTGATTGATTCTGCTATAATATGGATCCAAACTCTGTGTGGTTTTGGCCTACCGTCTCGGAAAAGCTTTGAAATGCAAAAATGTGGATTGTTGTGAGATTTTTTTTTCTTCGAATTTTTGACTTTAAAGACTCGGG
>NW_023003016.1:0-687 GCF_900245975.1 Drosophila guanche | reverse complement strand
TCAGATAATCAAAGTTTTTTACAACCAAAATTAAGATACTTAAGTTATGTGAAAAAACAAACCACAACCTCTGAAAAAACCGTAAACTAAAAATTACAAAATTGCTAGTTCTTAAAAAACAAGTTCTGGCATAGAAAATAAAACCGACTTCTCCCGAGTTTTTAAAGTAAACATTTCGAAAAAAAATCTCACAACAATCAACATTTCTGCATTTCAAAGCTTTACCCGGACGGTAGGCCAAAACCACACAGTTTAGATCCATTTTATAGTAGTATCAATCAACTTTTCAGATAATCAAAGTTTTTTACAACCAAAATTAAGATACTTAAGTTATGTGAAAAAACAAACCACAACCTCTGAGAAAACCTTAATCTAAAAATTACATTCTTAATAAGTTCTTAAAAAACAGGTTCTGCCATAGAAAGTAAACCCGACTTTTCCCGAGTTTTTAAAGTCAAAATTTCGTAAAAAATACCTCACAAAAATCAACATTTTTGCATTTCAAAGCTTTTCCGAGACGGTAGGCCAAAATCACACAGAGTTTGGATCCATTTTATAGCAGTATCAATCAACTTTTCAGATAATCAAAGTTTTTTGCAACCAGATCTAAGATACTTAAGTTATGTAAAAAAACAAACCGCAACCTCTGCAAAAACCTTAAACTAAAAATTACAACCTTAATAAGTT
>NW_023003015.1:0-687 GCF_900245975.1 Drosophila guanche | reverse complement strand
TTTTTATTTCTATGCCAGAATTTGCTTTTTAAGAACTTATTAAGGAAGTAATTTTAAGTTTAAGGTTTTTTCAGAGGTTGCGGTTTGTTTTTTCACATAACTTAAGTATCTTAGATCTGGTTGCAAAAAACTTTGATTATCTGAAAAGTTGATTGATACTGCTATAAAATGTATCCAAACTCTGTGTGGTTTTTGCCTAATTTTTACTTTAAAAACTCGGGAAAAGTCGGTTTTTATTTCTATGCAAGAATTTGTTTTTTAAGAACTTATTAAGGAAGTAAGTTTTAGTTTAAGGTTTTTTCATAGGTTGCGGTTTGTTTTCTTACATAACTTAAGTATCTTAATTTTCGTTGTAAAAAACTTTGATTATCTGAAAAGTTGTTTAATACTGCTATAAAATGGATCCAAACTGTGTGGTTTTGGCTTACCGTCTGGGTAAAGCTATGAAATGCAAAAATGTTGATTGTTGTGAGATATCTTGTTTTCGAAATTTTTACTTTAAAAACTCGGGAAAAGTCGGGTTTATTTTCTATGCCAGAATTTGTTTTTTAAGAACTTATTAAGAAAGTAATTTTAAGTTTAAGGTTTTTTCAGAGGTTGCGGTTTGTTTTTTCACATAACTTAAGTATCTTAGATCTGGTTGAAAAAAACTTTGATTACATGATAAGTTGATTGATACTGCTATAA
>NW_023003014.1:0-687 GCF_900245975.1 Drosophila guanche | reverse complement strand
TTTTCACATAACTTAAGTATCTTAATTTTGGTTGTAAAAAATTTTGATTATCTGAAAAGTTGATTGATACTGCTATAAAGTGGATCCAAACTCTGTGTGCTTTTGGCCTACCGTCTCGGAAAAGCTTTGAAATGCAAAAATGTGGATTGTTGTGATATTTTTTTTTTCGAAATTTTGACTTTAAAAACTCGGGAAAAGTCGCTTTTATTTTCTATGGCAGAACTTGTTTTTTAAGAACTAGCAATTTTGTAATTTTTCGTTTAAGGTTTTTTCAAAGGTTGCGGTTCGTTTTTTCACATAACTTAAGTATCTTAATTTTGGTTGTAAAAAACTTTGATTATCTGAAAAGTTGATTGATACTGCTATTAAATGGATCCAAACTGTTTGTGGTTTTGGCCTACCGTCTCGGAAAAGCTTTGAAATGCAAAAATGTGGATTGTTGTGAGATTTTTTTTTTCGAAATTTTGACTTTAAAAACTCGGGAAAAGTTGGATTTATTTTCTATGGCAGAACTTGTTTTTTAAGAACTAGCAATTTTGTAATTTTTAGTTTAAGGTTTTTTCAGAGGTTGCGGTTCGTTTTTTCACATAACTTAAGTATCTTAATTTTGGATGTAAAAAACTTTGATTATCTGAAAAGTTGATTGATACTGCTATTAAATGGATTCAAACTGTTTGTGGTTTTGGC
>NW_023003013.1:0-687 GCF_900245975.1 Drosophila guanche | reverse complement strand
TCAAAGCTTTTCCGAGACGGTAGGTCAAACCCACAAACAGTTTGGATCCATTTTATAGCAGTATCAATCAACTTTTCAGATAATCAAGATTTTTTACAACGAAAATTAAGATACTTAAGTTATGTGAAAAAACAAACCGCAACCTCTGAAAAAACCTTAAACTTAAAATTACTTCCTTAATAAGTTCTTAAAAAACAAGTTCTGGCATAGAAAATAAACACGACTTTTCCCGAGTTTTTAAAGTCAAAATTTCGAAATCAAAAAATCTCACAACAATCAAAATTTTTGCATTTTAAAGCTTTACCCAGACGGTAGGTCAAACCCACAAACAGTTTGGATCCATTTTATAGCAGTATCAATCAACTTTTCAGATAATCAAGATTTTTCACAACGAAAATTAAGATACTTAAGTTATGTGAAAAAACAAACCGCAACCTCTGAAAAAACCTTAAACTTAAAATTACTTCCTTAATAAGTTCTTACAAAAAAAGTTCTGCCATAGAAAATAAACCCGAGTTTTTAAAGTCAAAATTTCGTACAAAATACCTCACAAAAATCAACATTTTTGCATTTCAAAGCTTTACCCAGACGGTAGGCCAAAACCACACAGAGTTTGGATCCATTTTATAGCAGAATCAATCAACTTTTCAGATAATCAAAGTTTTTTGCAACCAGATCTTAGATACT
>NW_023003012.1:0-687 GCF_900245975.1 Drosophila guanche | reverse complement strand
AGACGGTAGGCCAAAACCACACAGAGTTTGGATCCATTTTATAGCAGAATCAATCAACTTTTCTGATAATCAAAGTGTTTTGCAACCAGATCTTAGATACTTAAGTTATGGGAAAAAACAAACCACAACCTCTGAAAAAACCTTAAACTAAAAATTACAAAATTGCTAGTTCCTAAAAATCACGTTCTGCCATAGAAAATAAACCCGACTTTTCCCGAGTTCTTAAAGTCAAAATTTGGGAAAAAAAAAATCTCACAACAGTCAACATTTTTGCATTTCAAAGCTTTACCCAGACGGAAGGCCAAAACCACACAGAGTTTGGATCCATTTTGTAGCAGGATCAATCAACTTTTCAGAAAATCAAAGTTTTTTGCAACCAGATCTAAGATACTTAAGTTATGTGAAAAAAACAAACCGCAACATCTGAAAAAACCTCAAACTTAAGATTACTTCCTTTATAAGTTCTTAAAAAAACAGGTTCTGCCATTGAAAATAAAACCGACTTTTCCCAAGTTTTTAAAGTCAAATTTTCGAACAAAATACCTCACAAAAATCAACATTTTTGCATTTCAAAGCTTTACCCAGACGGTAGGCCAAAACCACACAGAGTTTGGATCCATTTTATAGCAGAATCAATCAACTTTTCTGATAATCAAAGTTTTTTGCAACCAGATCTCAGATACTTAA
>NW_023003011.1:0-687 GCF_900245975.1 Drosophila guanche | reverse complement strand
CGGTTTGTTTTTTTACATAACTTAAGTATCTTAATTTTGGTTGTAAAAAATCTTGATTATCTGAAAAGTTGATTGATACTGCTATAAAATGGATCCAAACTGTTTGTGGGTTTGACCTACCGTCTCGGAAAAGCTTTGAAATGCAAAAATAATGATTGTTGTGAGATTTTTTTTTTTCGAAATTTTGACATTAAAAACTTGGGAAAAGTCGGGTTTATTTTCTATGGCAGAACTAGTTTTTTAAGAACTAACAATTTTGTAATTTTTTGTTTTATGTTTTTTTTGGAGGTTGCGTTTGTTTTTTTCACATAACTTAAGTATCTAAGATCTGGTTGCAAAAAACTTTGATTATCTGAAAAGTTGATTGATTCTGCTATAAAATGGATCCAAACTCTGTGTGGTTTTGGCCTACCGCCTGGGTAAAGCTTTAAAATGCAAAAATGTTGATTATTGTGAGATTTTTTTTCCCCATATTTTGACTTTAAGAACTCGTTCGTTCTCTTTTGTAGTGACCAGACGTGTTTTTGTTTTGCGCTCCGTATTTTCCTTTATATTTTGAATAAACACCGGGTTTTATTTCGAAATAATTCTTCTATAATTATTTAATAGCTTGCCGCTTCTCTTAACTATCTTAATACGCGAGTGCATGCCTATTACTTTGTTTAAAATTAAAATCGTATTAATTTG
>NW_023003010.1:0-687 GCF_900245975.1 Drosophila guanche | reverse complement strand
GGAAACTTGCCGGAACAGGGCGCAGAAGGAGGAGAGAACGACAGTTGGAACCAGCCGAAGTACCCAAAAGAATTGCCGTCGGAAATTCTTTCGGGCATAAACGTCGCCATAGCACAAGCGCAGGAGACGCAGAGAGGAGCTATGGCGGACACCATCAGCAGGACGCTGCAAGAGGAGATCCGTCGAGGATTTATGGAACTGATGGGTGCCATAACGGAGGCAATGACGCCCCTGCGCCAGAAGGGAGAGCTGATCCAGGATCTGGGCTGGGAGGATGGTCCGAATGGCAGAGAAGGCGGTGCGAAGGCTCCAGAATGGCGAAGACAGAGTACCGGCACCCGACCCAAAGGTTCCGTGGAACAACAGGAGCATATTCCACAAGCGCCTCCGAGGAAGCCGGAGAGACTGAGCCAATATGGGTCACGCAGGGTGGAAGATGGCGACCTGGAAACGAGACCGATGGTACCGGAACGTGAACCAGCAGGAGACGGCGGAGATCGGCTATACACGACGCCCTACGAGAGGCGAGACGACTGGAGAGAGCCGAGATGGGGACGCATCGACAAATGGGACATCCACTTCGACGGCGACCCAGACCCGGCCAAACTGACGGTGGAGGATTTTGTGTTTCGGGTCGAATTTCTCCAGAGGCAGAGTCGACGCTCGTGGGACGAAGTCCTTGATAAT
>NW_023003009.1:0-687 GCF_900245975.1 Drosophila guanche | reverse complement strand
GTTATGTGAAAAAACAAACCGCAACCTCTGAAAAACCTTAAACTAAATATTACATCCTTAGTAAGATCCTTAAAAACAAGTTCTGCCATAGAAAATAAACCCGACTTTTCCCGAGTTTTTAAAGTAAAAATATCAAAAAACAAAATCTTACATCAATCAACATTTTTGCATTTCAAATCCTTACCCAGGCGGTAAGCCAAAACCACACAGAGTTTGGATCCATGTTATAGAAGTATCAATCAACTGTTCAGATAATCAAAGTTTCTTACAACCAAAATTAAGATACTTTAGTTAGGTGAAAAACAAACCGCAACCTCTGAAAAAACCTGAAACTTAAAATTACTTCCTTAATAAGTTCTTAAAAAACAAGTTCTGCCATAGAAAAGAAACCCGACTTTTCCCAAGTTTTTAAAGTCAAAATTTGGAAAAAAAAATCTCACAACAATCGACGTTCTTGCATTTCAAAGCTTTTCCGAGACGGTAGGCCAAAACCGCAAACAGTTTGGATCCATTTTATAGCAGTATCAATTAACTTTTCAGATAATCAAAGTGTTTTACACCCAAAATTAAGATACTTAAGTTATGTGAAAAAACAAACCGCAACCTCTGAAAAAACCTTAAAATAAAAATAACATCCTTAGTAAGATCCTTAAAAACAAGTTCTGCCATAGAAAATAAACCCGACTT
>NW_023003008.1:0-687 GCF_900245975.1 Drosophila guanche | reverse complement strand
TTTAAGGTTTAAATTTCGAAAAATAAAATCTCACAACAATCAACATTTTTGAATTTTAAAGCTTTTTCCGAGACGGTAGGCCAAAACCACAAACAGTTTGGATCCATTTTATATCAGTATCAATCAACTTTTCAGATAATCAAAGTTTTTTACAATCAAAATTAAGATACTTAAGTTATGTGAATTTGCTAGTTCTGAAAAAACAAGTTCTGCCATAGAAAATAAAACCAACTTTTCCCGAGTTTTTAAAGTCAAAATTTCGAAAAAAAAAAATCTCACAACAATCCACATTTTTGCATTTCAAAGCTTTTCCGAGACGGTAGGCCAAAACCACACAGAGTTTGGATCCATTTTATAGCAGTATCAATCAACTTTTCAGATAATTTATGTTTTTTACAACCAAAATTAAGATATTTAAGTTATGTGAAAAAACAAACCGCAACCTCTGAAAAAACCGTAAACTTAAAATTACTTTCTTAATAAGTTCTTAAAAAACAAGTTCTGCCATAGAAAATAACCCCGAGTTTTTAAAGTCAAAATTTCGTCCAAATACCTCACAAAAATGAACATTTTTGCATTTTAAAGCTTTACCGAGACGGTAGGCCAAACCCACACAGAGTTTGGATCCATTTTATAGCAGAATCAATCAACTTTTCAGATAATCAAAGTTTTTTACAACCAAAATTA
>NW_023003007.1:0-687 GCF_900245975.1 Drosophila guanche | reverse complement strand
ATATAACCAACTTTTCCCGAGTTTTTAAAGTCAAAATTTCGAAAAAAAAAATCTCACAACAATCAACATTTTTGCATTTCAAAGCTTTTCCGAGACGGTATGCCAAAACCACTCATAGTTTGGATCCATTTTATAGCAGTATCAATCAAATTTTCAGATAATCAAAGTTTTTTACAACCACAGTTAAGATACTTAAGTTATGTGAAAAAACAAACCGAAACCTCTGAAAAAACTTCTTAAAAAACAAGTTCTGCTATAGAAAATAAAACCAACTTTTCCCGAGTTTTTAAAGTCAAAATTTCGAAGAAAAAAAATCTCACAACAATAAGCATTTTTGCATTTCAAAGCTTAACCGAGACGGTAGGCCAAAACCACAAACAGTTTGGATCCATTTTATAGCAGTATCAATCAACTTTTCAGATAATCAAAATTTTTTACAACCAAAATTCAGATTCTTAACTTATGTTAAAAAACAAACTCTGAAAAAACCTTAAACTAAAAATTACATCCTTAATAAGTTCCTAAAAAACAAGTTCTGTCATAGAAAATAAACCCGACTTTTCCCGAGTTTTTAAAGGCAAAATTTCGAGAAAAAAAAAATCTCACAAAAATCAACATTTTTGCATTTCAAAGCTTTTCCGAGACGGTAGGCTAAAACCACAAAAAGTTTGGATCCATTTAATAGCA
>NW_023003006.1:0-687 GCF_900245975.1 Drosophila guanche | reverse complement strand
TATCAATCAACTTTTCAGATAATCAAAATTTTTTACAACCAAAATTAAGATACTTAAGTTATGTAAAAAAACAAACCACAACCTCTGAAAAAACCTTAACCTAAAAATTACAAAATTACTAGTTCTTAAAAAACAAGTTCTGCCATAGAAAATAAAACCGACTTTTCCCGAGTTTTTAAAATCAAAATTTCGAAGAAAAAAAATCTCACAACAATCCACATTTTTGCATTTCAAAGCTTTTCCGAGACGGTAGGCCAAAACCACACAGAGTTTGGATCCACTTTATAGCAGTATCAATCAACTTTTCAGATAATCAAAATTTTTTACAACCAAAATTAAGATACTTAAGTTATGTGAAAAAACAAACCGCAACCTCTGAAAAAACCTAAAACTAAAAATTTCAAAATTGCTAGTTCTTAAAAAACAAGTTCTGCCATAGAAAATAGAACCAACTTTTCCCGAGTTTTTAAAGTCAAAATTTCGAAAACAAAAATCTCACAACAATCAACATTTTTGCATTTCAAAGCTTTTCCGAGACCGTAGGCCAAAACCACAAACAGTTTGGATCCATTTAATAGCAGTATCAATCAACTTTTCAGATAATCAAAGTTGTTTACATCCAAAATTAAGATACTTAAGTTATGTGAAAAAACGAACCGCAACCTCTGAAAAAACCTTAAACTAAAA
>NW_023003005.1:0-687 GCF_900245975.1 Drosophila guanche | reverse complement strand
CGAATTTGTAAAGTCAAAATGTCGTGAAATATACCTCACAAAAATCAACATTTTTGCATTTCAAAGCTTTACCCAGACGGTAGGCCACAACCACACACAGTTTGGATCCATTTTGTAGCAGTATCAATCACCTTTTCAGAAAATAAAATTTTTTTGCAACCAGATCTAAGATACTTAAGTTATGTGAAAAAACAGTCCGCAACCTCTGAAAAAACCTTAAACTAAAAATTACACTTTTAATAAATTCCTAAAAAAAAGTTCTGACATAGAAAATAAACCCGACTGTTCCCGAGTTTTTAAAGTCAATATTTCGACAATAAAAATCTCACAACAATCAACATTTTTGCATTTCAAAGCTTTACCCAGACGGTAGGCCAAAACAACACACAGTTTGGATCAATTTTTTAGCAGTATCAATCAACCTTTTAAATAATCAAAGTTTTTTGCAACCAGATCTAAGATACTTAAGTTATGTGAAAAAACAAAATACTACCTTTGAAAAAACCTAAAACTAAAAATTACATCCTTATTAAGTTCTTAAAAAACCAGTTCTGCCATAGAAAATAAACCCGACTGTTCCCGAATTTGTAAAGTCAAAATGTCGTGAAAAATACCTCACAAAAATCAACATTTTTGCATTTCAAAGCTTTACCCAGACGGTAGGCGAAATCCACACACAGTTTGGAT
>NW_023003004.1:0-688 GCF_900245975.1 Drosophila guanche | reverse complement strand
CCAAACTCTGTGTGGTTTTGGCCTACCGTCTGGGTAAAGCTTTGAAATGCAAAAATGTTGATTTTTGTGAGGTATTTTGTACGATATTTTGACTTTAAAAACTTGGGAAAAGTCGGGTTTATTTTCTATGCCAGAACTTGTTTTTTAAGAACTTATTAAGGAAGTAATTTTATGTTTAAGATTTTTTCAGAGGTTGCGGTTTGTTTTTTCAAATAACTTAAGTATCTTAATTTTGGTTGTAAAAAACTTTGATTATCTGAAAAGTTGATTGATTCTGCTATAAAATGGATCCAAACTCTGTGTGGTTTTGGCCTACCGTCTGGGTAAAGCTTTGAAATGCAAAAATGTTGATTGTTGTGAGATTTTTTGTTTTCGAAATTTTTACTTTAAAAACTCGGGAAAAGTCGGGTTTATTTTCTGTGGCAGAACTTGTTTTTTAAGAACTTATTAAGGTTGTAATTTTAAGTTTAAGGTTTTTTCAGAGGTTGCGGTTTGTTTTTTCAAATAACTTAAGTATCTTAATTTTGGTTGTAAAAAACTTTGATTATCTGAAAAGTTGATTGATTCTGCTATAAAATGGATCCAAACTCTGTGTGGTTTTGGCCTACCGTCTGGGTAAAGCTTTGAAATGCAAAAATGTTGATTTTTGTGAGGTATAATTTACGAATTTTTGACTTTAAAAACTCGG
>NW_023003003.1:0-688 GCF_900245975.1 Drosophila guanche | reverse complement strand
GTCTGTCCGTCCGTCTGTCCTTCCGTCTGTCCGTCCGTCTTGTTGAGCACCTGAATCTCAGAGACTATAAAAGCTAGAGCTACCAAATTTTGCATCCAGACTTCTGTATGCTCACACTGTTACAAGTGTATTTAAAAGATGTGCCCCGCCCCCTTCCGCCCCCGCAAAAAAGCGAAAACCTCCCAAATCTACAATTGTAAAGATAAAAGAAAACTAAAAACGCCATTCTGTAGGGAATGGCCATATCTATCAGATCACCAAATTGGGATCCGTTTGGATCATTATTATAGCCAGAAAGAAGAAATTTATTAACAGTGGCTAAACCCACACTGTCCTGCAGCTTTTCTTGTTCTTTTCACATTCTCTCATTCACACTCTGCTTCACTCGGCCTCTGCCTCTGCCGACTTTAAACCACCCCCCTCACGCAGCTTATATTTGTTTTATACCCGGTACTCGAAGAGTAAATAGGGTATATTGTATTTGTGCAAAAAGTTAATGTATGTAACACACAGAAGGAATCGTTTCCGACCCCATAAAGTGTATATATTCTTGATCACCATCAATAGCCGAGTCGATTGAGCCCTGTCTGTCCGTCCGTCTGTCCTTCCGTCTGTCCGTCCGTCTTGTTGAGCACCTGAATCTCAGAGACTATAAAAGCTAGAGCTACCAAATTTTGCATCCAGACTT
>NW_023003002.1:0-688 GCF_900245975.1 Drosophila guanche | reverse complement strand
ATGACAGAATCAATCAACTTTTCAGATAATCAAAGTTTTTTGCAACCAGATCTAAGATACTTAAGTTATGTGAAAAAACAAACCGCATCCTCTGAAAAAACCTTAAACTAAAAATAACAAAATTGCTAGTTATTAAAAAACAAGTTCTGGCATAGAAAATAAAACCGACTTTTCCCGAGTTTTTAAAGTTAAAATTTCGAAAAAAAATCTCACATCAATCCACATTTTTGCATTTCAAAGCTTTTCCGAAACGGTAGGCCAAAACCACACAGAGTTTGGATCCATTTTATAGCAGTATCAATCAACTTTTCAGATAATCAAAGTTTTTTGCAACCAGATCTAAGATACTTAAGTTATGTAAAAAAACAAACCGCAACCTCTGAAAAAACCTTAAACTAAAAATTACGTCCTTAATAAGTTCCTAAAAAACAAGTTCTGGCATAGAAAATAAAACCGACTTTTCCCGAGTTTTTAAAGTAAAAATTTCGAAAAAAAATCTCACAACAATCCACATTTTTGCATTTCAAAGCTTTACCCAGACGGTAGGCCAAAACCACAAACAGTTTGGATCCATTTTATAGCAGTATCAATCAACTTTTCAGATAATCAAAGTTTTTTACAACGAAAATTAAGATACTTAAGTTATGTGAGAAATCAAACCGCAACCTCTGAAAAAACCTTAAACTAA
>NW_023003001.1:0-688 GCF_900245975.1 Drosophila guanche | reverse complement strand
GTGGTTTTGACCTACCGTCTCGGAAAAGCTTTGAAATGCAAAAATGTTGTTTGTTGTGAGATTTTTTTTTTCGAAATTTTGACTTTAAAAACTTGGGAAAAGTCGGGTTTATTTTCTGTGGCGGAAATTGTTTTTTAAGAACTAACAATTTTGTAATTTTTTGTTTAATGTTTTTTCAGAGGTTGCGGTTTGTTTTTTTACATAACTTAAGTATCTAAGATCTGGTTGCAAAAAACTTTGATTATCTGAAAAGTTGATTGATTTTGCTATAAAATGGATCCAAACTCTGTGTGGTTTTGGCCTACCGTCTGGGTAAAGCTTTGAAATGTAAAAATGTTGATTTTTGTGAGGTATTTTGTACGAAATTGTGACTTTAAAAACTCGGATTTATTTTCTATGGCAGAACTTGTTTTTTAGGAACTTATTAAGGATGTAATTTTTAGTTTAAGGTTTTTTCAGAGGTTGCGGTTTGTTTTTTTACATAACTTTAGTATCTTAAATCTGGTTGCAAAAACTTTGATTATCTGAAAAGTTGATTGATTCTGCTATAAAATGGATCCAAACTCTGTTTGGTTTTGGCCTACCGTCTGGGTAAAGCTTTGAAATGCAAAAATGTTGATTTTTGTGAGGTATATTTTACGAATTTTTGACTTTAAAAACTCGGGAAAAGTCGGGTTTATTTTCTATG
>NW_023003000.1:0-688 GCF_900245975.1 Drosophila guanche | reverse complement strand
AGTGTATATATTCTTGATCACCATCAATAGCCGAGTCGATTGAGCCCTGTCTGTCTGTCCGTCTGTCCGTCTGTCCGTCCGTCTGTCCGTCCGTCTTGTTGAGCACCTGAATCTCAGAGACTATAAAAGCTAGAGCCACCAAATTTTGCATCCAGACTTCTGTATGCTCACACTGTTACAAGTGTATTTAAAAAATGTGACCCGCCCCAATCCGCCCCCGCAAAAGGGCGAAAACCTCCCAAATCTACAATTTTAAAGATAAAATAAAACTAAAAACGCAATTCTGTAGGGAATGGCCATATCTATCAGATCACCAAATTGGGATCCGATTGGATTATTATTATAGCCAGAAAGAAGAAATTAATTAGCAGTGGCTAAACCCGCACTGTCCTGCAGCTTTTGTTGTTCTTTTCACATTCTCTCATTCACACTCTGCTTCACTCGGCCTCTGCCTCTGCGGTCCCTCTGCCTCTGCCGACTTTTAACAACCCCCCCCCCCCATCACGCAGCTTATATTTGTTTTATACCCGGTACTCGAAGAGTAAATAGGGTATATTGTAATTGTGCACAAAGTTAATGTATGTAACACACAGAAGGAATCGTTTCCGACCCCATAAAGTGTATATATTCTTGATCACCATCAATAGCCGAGTCGATTGAGCCCTGTCTGTCCGTCCGTCTGTCCTTC
>NW_023002999.1:0-688 GCF_900245975.1 Drosophila guanche | reverse complement strand
GCAGAGACAGACAGAGACACAGGAAGAGAGACACCAGGTAGAGGGACAGGCAGAGAGAGGCAAAGAGACAGACAGAGTCACAGGAAGAGAGACATCAGGCAGAGAGACAGAAGGTAGAGAGGCAGCAGGCAGAGAGACAGGTATAGACAGGACACAGAAACAGGCAGAGAGTCAGTCAGAGAGACAGGAAGAGAGACAGAAGGCAGAGAGACACAGGAAGAGAGACAGCAAGCAGATTAAAAATATCGATAAAAAATATCGATAAAAATATCGATAAAAATATCGATAAAAATATTGATAAAAATATCTATAAAAATATCGATAAAAATATCGATAAAAAATATCGATAAAAATATCGATAAAAATATCGATAAAAATATCGATAAAAATATCGATAAAAAATATCGATAAAAATATCGATAAAAATATCGATTAAAAATATCGATAAAAATATCGATAAAAATATCGATAAAAATATCGATAAAAATAGAAGAGAGACAGCAGGCAGAGAGACTCACAGACATAAAGAAACTATATAAGGAGGCCTCGTCGGCCCCAATTCTCAGTGCACGTTTGCTTGTCGACGCGGAAGGTTGGTTGCGGACAAAATTTTTTTTCAATTTTTTTTAAATGTTTATTTTTTCAGAACAGAGACTACTATTATGTAGTTATGTACATATGCAGTCAG
>NW_023002998.1:0-688 GCF_900245975.1 Drosophila guanche | reverse complement strand
ATTATCTGAAAAGTTGATTGATACTGCTATAAAATGGATCCAAACTGTGTGTGGTTTTGGCCTACCGTCTCGGAAAAGCTTTGAAATGCAAAAATGTTGATTTTTGTAAGGTATTTTGTACGAAATTTTGACTTTAAAAATTTGGGAGAAGTCGGGTTTATTTTCAATGACAGAACTTTTCTTTTAAGAATTTTCAAAGTTTGTACTTTTTTGTTTAGCGTTTTTTTAGAAGTAGCGGGTTGTTTTTCACATAACTTAAGTATCTTAGATCTGGTTGCTACACTGCCATACTGCTATAAAATGGATCCAAACTGTGTGTGGTTTTGGCCTACCGTCTGGGTAAAGCTTTGAAATGCAAAAATGTTGATTTTTGTGAGGTATTTTTTACGAAATTTTGACTTTAAAAACTGGGGAAGAGTCGGGTTTATTTTCTAGGCAGAACTTTTCTTTTAAGAATTTTCAAAGTTTATCCTTTTTGGTTTAAGGTTCTTTTTAGAGGTAGCGGGTTGTTTTTCACATAACTTAAGTATCTTAGATCTGGTTGCTACACTGCTATACTGCTATAAAATGGATCCAAACTGTGTGTGGTTTTGGCCTACCGTCTGGGTAAAGCTTTGAAATGCAAAAATGTTGATTTTTGTAAGGTATTTTGTACGAAATTTTGACTTTAAAAACTCGGAAAAAGTCG
>NW_023002997.1:0-688 GCF_900245975.1 Drosophila guanche | reverse complement strand
CATAAAGTGTACATATTATTGATCACCATCAATAGCCGAGTCGATTGAGCCCTGTCTGTCTGTCCGTCTGTCCGTCCGTCTGTCCGTCCGTCTTCTTGAGCACCTGAATCTCAGAGACTATAAAAGCTAGAGCCACCAAATTTTGCATCCAGACTTCTGTATGCTCACACTGTTACAAGTGTATTTAAAAAAAATGTGCCCCTCCCCATTCCGCCCCCGCAAAAGGGCGAAAACCTCCCAAATCTACAATTTTAAAGATAAAAAAAAAACAAAAAACGCCATTCTGTAGGGAATGGCCATATCTATCAGATCACCAAATTGGGATACGATTGGATAATTATTATAGCCAGAAAGAAGAAATTAATTAGCAGTGGCTAAACCCACACTGTCCTGCAGCTTTTGTTGTTCTTTTCACATTCTCTCATTCACACTCTGCTTCCCTCGGCCTCTGCCTCTGACGACTTTAAACCACCCCCCCCACCCCCCTCCCGCAGCTTATATTTGTTTTATACCCGGTACTCGAAGAGTAAATAGGGTATATTGTATTTGTGCACAAAGTTAATGACGGTAACACACAGAAGGAATCGTTTCCGACCCCATAAAGTGTATATATTCTTGATCACCATCAATAGCCGAGTCGATTGAGCCCTGTCTGTCTGTCCGTCCGTCTTGTTGAGCACCTGAATCT
>NW_023002996.1:0-688 GCF_900245975.1 Drosophila guanche | reverse complement strand
GTTTAAAGTTTTTTCAGAGGTTGCGGTTTGTTTTTTCACATATCTTAAGTATCTTAATTTTGGTTGTAAAAAACTTTGATTATCTGAATAGTTGATTGATACTGCTATAAAATGGATCCAAACTCTGTGTGGTTTTGGCCTACCGTCTCGGAAAAGCTTTGAAATTCAAATATGTGGATTGTTGTGAGATTTTTTTTTTCGAATTTTTGACTTTAAAAACTCGGGAAAAGTCAGGTTTATTTTCTATGGCAGAACTTGTTTTTTAAGAACTTATTAAGGAAGTAATTTTTAGTTTAAGGTTTTTTCAGACTTTGCGGTTTGTTTTTTCACATAACTTAATTATTTTAGATCTGGTTGCAAAAAACTTTGATTATCTGAAAAGTTGATTGATACTGCTATAAAATGGATCCAAACTCTGTGTGGTTTTGGCCTACCGTCTGGGTAAAGCTTTGAAATGCGAAAATGTTTATTGTTGTGAGATTTTTTGTTTTCGAAATTTTTACTTTAAAAACTCGGGAAAAGTCGGGTTTATTTTCTATGGCAGAACTTGTTTTTTAAGAACTTATTAAGGAAGTCCATTTCAGTTTAAGGTTTTATCAGAGGTTGCGGTTTGTTTTCTCAAATAACTTAAGTATCTTAATTTTGGTTGTAAAAAACTTTGATTATCTGAAAAGTTGATTGATACTGC
>NW_023002995.1:0-688 GCF_900245975.1 Drosophila guanche | reverse complement strand
AAAAAAAAATCTCACAACAATCCACATTTTTGCATTTCAAAGCTTTTCCGAGACGGTAGGCCAAAACCACTCAGAGTTTGGATCCATTTTATAGCAGTATCAATCAACTTTTCAGATAATCAAAGTTTTTTACAACCACAGTTAAGATACTTAAGTTATGTGAAAAAACCAACCAAAACCTCTGAAAAAACCTTAAACTAAAAATTACAAAATTGCTAGTTCTTAAAAAACAAGTTCTGCCATAGAAAATAAAACCAACTTTTCCCGAGTTTTTAAAGTCAAAAATTCGAAAAAAAAAATCTCACAACAATCCACATTTTTGCATTTCAAAGCTTTTCCGAGACGGTAGCCCAAAACCACACAGAGTTTGGATCCATTTTATAGCAGAATCAATCAACTTTTCAGATAATCAAAGTTTTTTTGCAACCAGATCTAAGATACTTAAGTTATGAAAAAAAACAAACCGCAAGCTCTAAAAAAAACCTTAAGCTAAAAATTACTTCCTTAATAAGTTCTTAAAAGAAAAGTTCTTCCATAGAAAATAAACCCGACCTTTCCCGAATTTTTAAAGTAAAAATTTCGAAAACAAAAAATCTCACAACAATAAGCATTTTTGCATTTCAAAGCTTAACCGAGACGGTAGGCCAAAACCACACAGAGTTTGGATCCATTTTATAGCAGTATCAAT
>NW_023002994.1:0-688 GCF_900245975.1 Drosophila guanche | reverse complement strand
AAGTTGATTGATACTGCTATAAAATGGATCCAAACTCTGTGTGGTTTTGGCCTACCGTCTGGGTAAAGCTTTAAAATGCAAAAATGTTGATTGTTGTGAGATTTTTTTTTCCCAAATTTTGACTTTAAGAACTCGGGAAAAGTCGGGTTTATTTTCTATGGCAGAACTTGTTTTTAAGGAACTAGCAATTTTGTTATTTTTAGTTTAAGGTTTTTCCAGAGGTTGCGGTTTGATTTTTCACATAACTTAAGTATCTAAGATCTGGTTGCAAAACACTTTGATTATCAGAAAAGTTGATTGATTCTGCTATAAAATGGATCCAAACTCTGTGTGGTTTTGGCCTACCGTCTGGGTAAAGCTTTGAAATGCAAAAATTTTGATTTTTGTGAGGTATTTTGTACGAAATTTTGACTTTAAAAACTCGGGTTTATTTTCTATGGCAGAACTTGTTTTTTAAGAACTTATTAAGGAAGTAGTATGTGGTTTAATGTTTTTTCAGAGGTTGCGGTTTGTTTTTTCACATAACTTAAGTATCTTAATTTTGGTTGTAAAAAACTTTGATTATCTGAAAAGTTGATTGATACTGCTATAAAATGGATCCAAACTGTTTGTGGTTTTGGCCTACCGTCTGGGTAAAGCTTTGAAATGCAAAAATGTTGATTGATGTGAGATTTTTTGTTTTCGATAT
>NW_023002993.1:0-688 GCF_900245975.1 Drosophila guanche | reverse complement strand
GTCTCGAAAAGCTTTGAAATGCAAAAATGTGGATTGTTGTGAGATTTTTTTTTTTCGATATTTTTACTTTAAAAACTCGGGAAAAGTCGGGTTTATTTTCTATGGCAGAACTTGTTTTTTAGGAACTGTTTAAGGATGTAATTTTTAGTTTAAGGTTTTTTCAGAGGTTGTGTTTTGTTTTTTTTCATAACTTAAGTATCTTAATTTTGGTTGTAAAAAATTTTGATTAGCTGAAAAGTTGATTGATACTGCTATAAAGTGGATCCAAACTGTGTGGTTTTGGCCTACCGTCTCAGAAAAGCTTTGAAATGCAAAAATGTGGATTGTTGTGAGATTTTTTTTTTTTTCGAAATTTTGACTTTGAAAACTTGGGAAAAGTTGGTTTTATTTTCTATGGCAGAACTTGTTTTTTAAGAACTAGCAATTTTGTAATTTTTAGTTTAAGGTTTTATCAGAGGTTGCGGTTCGTTTTTTCACATAACTTAAGTATGACTTTAAAAACTCGGGAAAAGTTGGTTCTATTTTCTATGGCAGAACTTGTTTTTTAAGAACTAGCCATTTTGTAATTTTTAGTTTAAGGTTTTTTCAGAGGTTGCGGTTTGTTTTTTCACATAACTTAAGTATCTTAATTTTGGTTGTAAAAAACTTTGATTATCTGAAAATTTGATTGATACTGCTATAAAATGGA
>NW_023002992.1:0-688 GCF_900245975.1 Drosophila guanche | reverse complement strand
TTCTTAAAAAACAAGTTCTGCCATAGAAAATAAACCCGACTTTTCCCGAGTTTTTAAAGTCAAAATTTGGAAAAAAAAATCTCACAACAATCAACAATTTTGCATTATAAAGCTTTACCCAGACGGTAGGCCAAAACCACACAGAGTTTGGATCCATTTTATAGCAGTTTCAATCAACTTTTCAGATAATCAAAGATTTCTACAACCAAAATAAAGATACTTAAGTTATGTGAAAAAACAAACCGCAACCTCTGAAAAAACCTTAAACTTAAAATTACAAAATTGCTAGTTCTAAAAAACAAGATCTGCCATAGAAAATAAAAGCGACTTTTCCCGAGCTTTTAAAGTAAAAATTTCGAAAACAAAAAATCTCACAAAAATCAACGTTTTTGCATTTCAAAGCTTTGCCCAGACGGTAGGCCAAAACCACACAGATTTTGGATCCATTTTATAGCAGTATCAATAAACTTTTCAGATAATCAAAATTTTTACAACCAAAATTAGGATACTTAAGTTATGTGAAAAAACAAATCGCTACCTCTGAAAAAACCTTAAAATAAAAATTACATCCTTAATAAGTTCTTAAAAAACAAGTTCTGCCATAGAAAATAAACCCGACTTTTCCCGAGTTTTTAAAGTAAAAATTTCGTACAAAATACCTCACAAAAATAAACAATTTTGCATTACA
>NW_023002991.1:0-688 GCF_900245975.1 Drosophila guanche | reverse complement strand
AAACCACCTATTCCCAGGAAAGCTACCCAGGTCATATGTATCCATATAGTTTACCAAGGTCGAATGGCATTTTCTGCCCTTTGTTAAATGAAGGCTCCTTACTTCATGAACTTCAATTAGTTAAGCCGGTATTCTCACCGGGCCCTGACGGAGTTCCCGGCTGTGTACTCAGGTACTGTGCCGAGTCTCCCTGCGGACCTTTGCTTAAACTATTCACTCTATCTATCCATTCTTCTAGCTTTCCCCCCATCTGGAAGGAATCCTTTATAATTCCTCTCCATAATAAAGGTAGCAAGTCTGACGCTAAAAACTATAGAGGTATATCTAAGTTATCCGCTATTCCTAAAATGTTCGAGAAACTTTTAACTCCGCACTTGCAGCATCTCTGCAAATCACTTATATCTCCAGCTCAGCACGGATTTATACGGCGACGATCAACAACCACTAATCTTTTAGAGTTCACCTCCTTTGTAATTAAAGGCTTCCAACGTAACTTGCAGACGGATGTTATTTACACTGACTTCAGTAAGGCATTCGATTCCGTAAACCATTCTCTTCTTGCACAAAAGCTCAACCTTCTAGGGTTTCCGCCCAATCTGTTGAGATGGATTTCTAGCTACCTGTGTTCTAGGTCTCAAAGGGTCCTTTTCAAAAACTCCGTATCTTTACCTGTTATGGTTACTTCTGG
>NW_023002990.1:0-688 GCF_900245975.1 Drosophila guanche | reverse complement strand
CAAGTTCTGCCATAGAAAATAAAACCGACTTTTCCCGAGTTTTTAAAGTCAAAATTTCGAAAAAAAAATCTCACAACAATCAACATTTTTGCATTTCAAAGCTTTTCCGAGACCGTAGGCCAAAACCACAAACAGTTTGGATCCATTTAATAGCAGTATCAATCAACTTTTCAGATAATCAAAGTTTTTTACAACCAAATTTAAGATACTTAAGTTATGTAAAAAAACAAACCACAACATCTGAAAAAACCTTAATCTAAAAATTACGAAATTACTAGTTCTTAAAAAACAAGTTCTGCCATAGAAAATAAAACCGACTTTTCCCGAGTTTTTAAAGTCAAAATTTCGAAAAAAAAATCTCACAACAATCAACATTTTTGCATTTCAAAGCTTTTCCGAGACCGTAGGCCAAAACAACAAACAGTTTGGATCCATTTAATAGCAGTATCAATCAACTTTTCAGATAATCAAAGTTTTTTACAACCAAATTTAAGATACTTAAGTTATGTGAAAAAACAAACCACAACCTCTGTAAAAACCTTAAACTAAAAATTACATCCTTAATAAGTTCCTAAAAAACAAGTTCTGCCATAGAAAATAAACCCGACTTTTCCCGAGTTTTTAAAGTAAAAATATCGAAAAAAAAATCTCACATCAAACAACATTTTTGCATTTCAAAGCTTTACCC
>NW_023002989.1:0-688 GCF_900245975.1 Drosophila guanche | reverse complement strand
TTAAAAATGACATCTTTAATAAGTTCCTAAAAAAAAGTTTTGCCATAAAAAATAAACCCGACTGTTCCCGAGTTTTTAAAGTCAATATTTCGACAATAAAAATCTCACAACAACCAACATTTTTGCATTTCAAAGCTTTACCCAGACGGTAGGCCAAAACCACACACAGTTTGGATCCATTTTATAGCAGTATCAATAATCTTTTCAGATAATCAAAGCTTTTTGCAACCAAATCTAAGTTACTTAAGTTATGTGAAAAAACAGACCGCTACTTCTAAAGAAACCTTAAACTAAAACATACATCCTTAATAAGTTCCTAAAAATCAAGTTCTGCCATAGGAAATAAAAACGACTTTTCTCGAGTTTCTAAAGTCAACATTTCGACAATAAAAATCTCACAACAACCAACATTTTTGCATTTCAAAGCTTTACCCAGACGGTAGGCGAAATCCACATACAGTTTGGATCAATTTTTTAGCAGTATCAATAAACTTTACAGATAATCAAAGTTTTTTGCAACCAGATCTAAGATACTTAAGTAATGTGAAAAAACAAACCGCAAGCTCTGAAAAAACCTTAAACAAAAAAAGTACAAACTTTAAAAATTCTTAAAAGAAAAGTTCTACCATAGAAAATAAACCCGACTGTTCCCGAGTTTTTAAAGTCAATATTTCGACAATAAAAATCT
>NW_023002988.1:0-688 GCF_900245975.1 Drosophila guanche | reverse complement strand
CTTAAGAATTTGAATTTTGGTTGTAAAAAATTTTGATTATCTGAAAAGTTGATTGATACTGCTATATAATGGATCCAAACTCTGTGTGGTTTTGGCCCACCGTCTCGGAAAAGCTTTGAAATGCAAAAATGTTGATTGAGGTGAGATTTTTTTTTCGAAATTTTTACTTTAAAATTTGGGAAAAGTCGGTTTTATTTTCAGAACTTGCAGAACTTGTTTTTTAGGAACTTATTAAGGATTTAATTTTTAGTTTAAGGGTTTTTCAGAGGTTGCGGTTTGTTTTTTCACATAACTTAAGTATCTTAATTTTTGTTGTAAAAAACTTTGATTATCTGAAAAGTTGATTGATACTGCTATAAAATGGATCCAAACTGTGTGGTATTGGCCTACCGTCTGGGTAAAGCTTTGAAATGCAAAAATGTTGATTGATGTGAGATTTTTTTTTTTCGATATTTTTACTTTAAAAACTCGGGAAAAGTCGGGTTTATTTTCTATGGCAGAACTTGTTTTTTAGGAACTTATTAAGGATGTAATTTTTAGTTTAAGGTTTTTTCAGAGGTTGCGGTTTGTTTTTTCACATAACTTAAGAATCTGAATTTTGGTTGTAAAAAATTTTGATTATCTGAAAAGTTGATTGATACTGCTATATAATGGATCCAAACTCTGTGTGGTTTTGGCCTACCGTCTC
>NW_023002987.1:0-688 GCF_900245975.1 Drosophila guanche | reverse complement strand
AGCACCTGAATCTCAGAGACTATAAAAGCTAGAGCCACCAAATTTTGCATCCAGACTTCTGTATGCTCACACTGTTACAAGTGTATTTAAAAAATGTGCACCGCCCCATCTGCCCCCGCAAAAGAGCGAAAACCTCACAAATCTACAATTTTAAAGATAGAAGAAAACTAAAAACGCCATTCTATAGGTGCTATCAGATTAATAAATTGGAATCCGATTGGATCATTATTATAGCCAGAAAGAATAAATTAATTAGCAGTGGCTAAACCCACACTGTCCTGCAGCTTTTGTTGTTCTTTTCACATTCTCTCATTCACACTCTGCTTCACTCGGCCTCTGCCTCTGCCGTCCCTCTGCCTCTGCCGACCCTCGGCCTCTGCCGACTTTAAACCACCCCCCCACCCTTATATTTGTTTTATACCCGGTACTCGAAGAGTAAATAGGGTATATTGTATTTGTGCACAAAGTTAATGTATGTAACACACAGATGGAATCGTTTCCGACCCCATAAGGTGTATATATTCTTGATCACCATCAATAGCCGAGTCGATTGAGCCCTGTCTGTCTGTCCGTCTGTCCGTCCGTCTGTCCGTCCGTCTTGTTGAGCACCTGAATCTCAGAGACTATAAAAGCTAGAGCCACCAAATTTTGCATCCAGACTTCTGTATGCTCACACTGTTACAAGTGT
>NW_023002986.1:0-689 GCF_900245975.1 Drosophila guanche | reverse complement strand
CTCACATCAATCAACATTTTTGCATTTCAAAGCTTTACCCAGACGGTAGGCCAAAACCACACAGTTTGGATCCATTTTATAGCAGTATCAATCAACTTTTCAGATAATCAAAATTTTTTACAACCAAAATTCAGATTCTTAACTTATGTGAAAAAACAAACCGCAACCTCTAAAAAAACCTAAAACTAAAAATTACATCCTTAATAAGTTCCTAAAAAACAAGTTCTGCCATAGAAAATAAACCCGACTTTTCCCGAATTTTTAAAGTAAAAATATCGAAAAAAAAAATCTCACATCAATCAACATTTTTGCATTTCAAAGCTTTTCCGAGACGTTTGGATAGTTTTTATAGCAGTATCAATCAACTTTTCAGATAATCAACGTTTTTTACAACCAAAATTAAGATACTTAAGTTATGTGAAAACACACAACACTGAACAAACCTTAAACCAAAAATTACAAAATTACTAGTTCTTAAAAAACAAGTTCAGCCATAGAAAATAAACCCAACTCTTCCCGAGTTTTTAAAGTCTAAATTTCGTAATAAATACCTCACAAAAATCAACATTTTTGCATTTCAAATCTGTATATTTCCCAGACGGTAAAGCAAAAACACAAAGTGTTTGGAACCAAAACCACACAGAGTTTGGATCCACTTGATAGCAGTATGAATAAACTTTTCAGATAAA
>NW_023002985.1:0-689 GCF_900245975.1 Drosophila guanche | reverse complement strand
GGTTTTCAGAGGTTGCGGTTTGTTTTTTCACATAACTTAAGTATCTTAGATCTGATTGCAAAAAACTTTGATTATCTGAAAAGTTGATTGATTCTACTATAAAATGGATCCAAACTCTGTGCGGTTTTGGCCTACCGTCTGGGTAAAGCTTTGAAATGCAAAAATGTTGATTTTTGCGAGGTATAATTTACGAATTTTTGACTTTAAAAACTCGGGAAAAGTCGGTTTTATTTTCTATGGGAGAACTTGTTTTTTAAGAACTAGCAATTTTGTAATTTTTAGTTTAAGGTTTTTTTAGAGGTTGCGGTTTGTTTTTTCACATAACTTAAGTATCTTAGATCTGATTGCAAAAAACTTTGATAATCTGAAAAGTTGATTGATACTGCTATAAAATGGATCCAAACTCTGTGTGGTTTTGGCTTACCGTCTGGGTAAAGTTTTGAAATGCAAAAATGTTGATTGTTGTGAGATTTTTTTTTTCGAAATTTTGACTTTAAAAACTCGGGAAAAGTCGGGTTTATTTTCTATGGCAGAACTTGTTTTTTAAGAACTTATTAAGGAAGTAATTTTTAGTTTAAGGTGTTTTCAGAGGTTGCGGTTTGTTTTTTCACATAACTTAAGTATCTTAGATCTGATTGCAAAAAACTTTGATAATCTGAAAAGTTGATTGATACTGCTATAAAATGGAT
>NW_023002984.1:0-689 GCF_900245975.1 Drosophila guanche | reverse complement strand
GAGTTTTTAAAGTCAAAATTTCGAAAAAAAAAATCTCACAACAATCCACATTTTTGCATTTCAAAGTTTTCCGAGACGGTAGGCCAAAACCACACAGAGTTTGGGTCCACTTTATAGCAGTATCAATCAACTTTTCAGATAATCAAAGTTTTTTACAACCAAAATTAAGATACTTAAGTTATGTGAAAAAACAAACCACAACCTCTGAAAAACCCTTAAACTAAAAATTACAAAATTGCTAGTTCTTAAAAAACAAGATCTGCCATAAAAAATAAAAGCGACTTTTCCCGAGTTTTTAAAGTCAAAATTTCGAAAAAAAAAAAACTCACAACAATCAACATTTTTGCATTTCAAAGCTTTTCCGAGACGGTAGGCCAAAACCACAAAAAGTTTGGATCCATTTAATAGCAGTATCAATCAACTTTTCAGATAATCAAGGGTTTTTACAACCAAAATTGAGATACTTAAGTTATGTGAAAAAACAAAAAACAACCTCTGAAAAAACCTTAAACTAAAAATTACAAAATTGCTAGTTCTTAAAAAACAAGTTCTGCCATAGAAAATAAAACCTACTTTTCCCGAGTTTTTAAAGTTAAAATTTCGAAAAAAAGAAATCTCACAACAATCAACATTTTTGCATTTCAAAGCTTTTCCGAGACCGTAGGCCAAAACCACAAACAGTTTCGATC
>NW_023002983.1:0-689 GCF_900245975.1 Drosophila guanche | reverse complement strand
TTTTTAAAGTCAATATTTCGACAATAAAAATCTCACAACAACCAACATTTTTGCATTTCAAAGCTTTACCCAGACGGTAGGCCAAAACCACACACAGTTTGGATCAATTTTTTAGCAGTATCAATCAACTTTTAGATAATCAAAGTTTTTTGCAACCAGATCTAAGATACTTAAGTTATGTGAAAAAACAGACCGCAATTTCTGAAAAAACTTTAAATTAAAAATGGCATATTTAATAAGTTCCTAAAAAAAGTTCTGCCATAGAAAATAAACCCGACTGTTCCCGAGTTTTTAAAGTCAATATTTCGACAATTAAAACCTCACAACAACCAACATTTTTGCATTTCAAAGATTTATCCTGACGGTAGGCCAAAACCACACACAGTTTGGATCAATTTTTTTGCAGTATAAATAAACTTTTAGATAATCAAAGTTTTTTGCAACCAGATCTAAGATACTTAAGTTATGTGAAAAAACAGACCGCAACCTCTGAAAAACCTTAAACTAAAAATTACATCTTTAATAAGTTCCTAAAAAAAGTTCTGCCATAGAAAATAAACCCGACTGTTCCCGAGTTTTTAAATTCAATATTTCGAAAAGAAAAATCTCACAACAACCAACATTTTTGCATTTCAAAGCTTTACCCAGACGGTAAGCCAAAACCACACACAGTTTAGATCAATTTTTTT
>NW_023002982.1:0-689 GCF_900245975.1 Drosophila guanche | reverse complement strand
TGGTTGTAAAAAACTTTGATTATCTGAAAAGTTGATTGATTCTGCTATAAAATGGATCCAAACTCTGTGTGGTTTTGGCCTACCGTCTGGGTAAAGCTTTAAAATGCAAAAATGTTCATTTATGTGAGGTATTTTGTACGAAATTTTGACTTTAAAAACTCGGGTTTTTTTTTCTTTGGCAGAACTTGTTTTTTAGGAACTTATTAAGGAAGTAATTTTTAGTTTAAGGTTTTTTCAGATGTTGCGGTTGGTTTTTCACATAACTTAAGTATCTTAATTTTGGTTGTAAAAAACCTTGATTGTCTAAAAAGTTGATTGATACTGCTATTAAATGGATCCAAACTGTTTGTGGTTTTGGCCTACCGTCTCGGAAAAGCTTTGAAATGCAAAAATGTTGATTGTTGTGAGATTTTTTTTTTCTTCGAAATTTTTACTTTAAAAATTCGGGAAAAGTCGGGTTTATTTTCCATGGAAGAACTTTTCTTTTAAGAACTTATTAAGGAAGTAATTTTTAGTTTAAGGTTTTTTTTAGAGCTTGCGGTTTGTTTTTTTTTTCATAACATAAGTATCTTAGATCTGGTTGCAAAAAAACTTTGATTATCTGAAAAGTTGATTGATTCTGCTATAAAATGGAACCAAACTCTGTGTGGTTTTGGCCTACCGTCTCGGAAAAGCTTTGAAATGCAAAA
>NW_023002981.1:0-689 GCF_900245975.1 Drosophila guanche | reverse complement strand
ACAACAAAAGCTGCAGGACAGTGTGGGTTTAGCCACTGCTAATAAATTTATTCTTTCTGGCTATAATAATGATCCAATCGGATCCCAATTTGTTGATTTGATAGATATGGCCATTCCCTACAGAATGGCGTTACTAGTTTTCTTTTATCTTTAAAATTGTAGATTTGGGAGGATTTCGCCCTTTTGCGGGGGCGGAAGGAGGCGGGGCACATTTTTTAAATACACTTGTAACAGTGTGAGCATACAGAAGTCTGGATGCAGAATTTGGTGGCTCTAGCTTTTATAGTCTCTGAGATTCAGGTGCTCAACAAGACGGACGGACAGACGGAAGGACAGACGGACAGACAGACAGGGCTCAATCGACTCGGCTATTGATGGTGATCAAGAATATATTCACTTAATGGGGTCGGAAACGATTCCTTCTGTGTGTTACATACATTAACTTTGTGCACAAATACAATATACCCTATTTACTCTTCGACTACCGGGCATAAAACAAATATAAGCAGCGTGAGAGGGGGGGGGGGGGGGTTTAAAGTCGGCAGAGGCAGAGGGACGGCAGAGACAGAGGCCGAGTGAAGCAGAGTGTGAATGAGAGAATGTGAAAAGAACAACAAAAGCTGCAGGACAGTGTGGGTTTAGCCACTGCTAATTAATTTCTTCTTTCTGGCTATAATAATATTCCAATC
>NW_023002980.1:0-689 GCF_900245975.1 Drosophila guanche | reverse complement strand
AAAACTCGGGTTTATTTTCTATGGCAGAACTTTTTTTTTAGGAACTTATTAAGAAAGTAATTTTAAGTTTAAGGTTTTTTCAGAGGTTGCGGTTTGTTTTTTCACATAAGTTAAATATCTTAATTTTGGTTGTAAAAAACTTTAATTATCTGAAAAGTTGATTGATACTGCTATAAAATGGATCCAAACTCTGTGTGGTTTTGGCCTACCGTCTCGGTTAAGCTTTGAAATGCAAAAATGCTTATTGTTGTGAGATTTTTTGTTTTCGAAATTTTTACTTTAAAAATTCGGGAAAAGTCGGGTTTATTTTCTATGGAAGAACTTTTCTTTTAAGAACTTATTAAGGAAGTAAGTTTTAGTTTAAGGTTTTTTTTAGAGCTTGCGGTTTGTTTTTTTTTTTCATAACTTAAGTATCTTAGATCTGGTTGCAAAAAAACTTTGATTATGTGAAAAGTTGATTGATTCTGCTATAAAATGGATCCAAACTCTGTGTGGTTTTGGCCTACCGTCTCGGAAAAGCTTTGAAATGCAAAAATGTGGATTGTTGTGAGATTTTTTTTTTCGAAATTTTGACTTTAAAAACTCGGGAAAAGTTGGTTTTATTTTCTATGGCAGAACTTGTTTTTTAAGAACTTGTAATTTTGTAATTTTTAGTTTAAGGTTTTTTCAGATGTTGCGGTTGGTTTTTC
>NW_023002979.1:0-689 GCF_900245975.1 Drosophila guanche | reverse complement strand
TGTTCCAAATTTTGACTTTAAACACTCGGGAAAAGTCGGGTTTATTTTCTATGACAGAACTTGTTCTTTTAAGAACTTATTAAGGAAGTAATTTTAAGTTTCAGGTTTTTTCAGAGGTTGCGGTTTGTTTTTTCACATAATTAAGTATATTAATTGTGGTTGTAAAAAACTTTGATTATCTGAAAAGTTGATTGATACTGCCATAAAATGGATCCAAACTGTTTGGGGTTTGGCCTACCGTCTCGGAAAAGCTTTGAAATGCAAGAACGTTGATTTTTGTGAGATTTTTTGTTTTCGAAATTTTTACTTTAAAAACTCGGGAAAAGTCGGTCTTATTTTCTATGGCAGATCTTGTTTTTTAAGAAATAGCAATTTTGTAAATATTAGCTTAACGTTTTTTTAGAGGTTGCGTTTTGTTTTTTCACACAACTTACGTATCTTAATTGTGGTTGTAAAAAACTTTGATTATCTGAAAAGTTGATTGATACTGCTATAAAATGGATCCAAACTCTGTATGGTTTTGGCGTACCGCCTGTGTAAGGATTTGAAATGCAAAAATGTTGATTGTTGTCAGATTTTTTTTTTCGAAATTTTTACTTTAAAAACTCGGGAAAAGTCGGGTTTATTTTCTATGGCAGATCTTGTTTTTTAAGAACTTATTAAGGAAGCAATTTTTAGTTTAAGGTTTT
>NW_023002978.1:0-689 GCF_900245975.1 Drosophila guanche | reverse complement strand
ATAGCAGTATCAATCAACTTTTCAGATAATCAAAGTTTTTTACAACCACAGTTAAGATACTTAAGTTATGTGAAAAAACAAACCGAAACCTCTGAAAAAACCTTAAACTAAAAATTACAAAATTGCTAGTTCTTAAAAAACAAGTTCTGCCATAGAAAATAAAACCGACTTTTCCTGAGTTTTTAACATCAAAATTTCGAAAAAAAAAATCTCACAACAATCAAAATTTTTTCATTTCAAAGCTTTTCCGAGACCGTAGGCCAAAACCACAAACAGTTTGGATCCATTTAATAGCACTATCAATCAACTTTTCAGATAATCAAAATTTTTTACAACCAAAATTAAGATACTTAAGTTATGTGAAAAAACGAACCGCAACCTCTGAAAAAACCTTAAACTAAAAATTACAAAATTGCTAGTTCTTAAAAAACAAGTTCTGCCATAGAAAATAAAACCAACTTTTCCCGAGTTTTTAAAGTCAAAATTTCGAAAAAAAAAAATCTCACAACAATCCACATTTTTGAATTTCAAAGCTTTTCGAGACGGTAGGCCAAAACCACTCAGAGTTTGGATCCATTTTATAGCAGTATCAATCAACTTTTCAGATAATCAAAGTTTTTTACAACCACAGTTAAGATACTTAAGTTATGTGAAAAAACAAACCGAAACCTCTGAAAAAACCTTAAACT
>NW_023002977.1:0-689 GCF_900245975.1 Drosophila guanche | reverse complement strand
ATACCTCACAAAAATCAACATTTTTGCATTTCAAAGCTTTACCCAGACGGTAGGCCAAAACCACACAGAGTTTGGATCCATTTTATAGCAGTATTAATCAACTTTTCAGATAATCAAAGTTTTTTACAACCAAAATTAGGATACTTAAGTTATGTGAGAAAACAAACCGCAACCTTTGAAAAAAGTAAAAATATCGAAATAAAAATCCCACATCAAGCAACATTTCTGCATTTCAAAGCTTTACCCAAAATGTAGGCCAAAACCACACAGGTTTTGGATCCATTTTATAGCAGTATCAATCAACTTTTCAGATAATCAAAGTTTTTTACAACCAAAATTAGGATACTTAAGTTATGTAAAAAAACAAACCTTAACCTCTGAAAAAAACCTTAAACTTAAAATTCCTTCCTTAATAAGTTCTTAAAAAACAAGTTCTGCCATAGAAAATAAACCCGACTTTTCACGAGTTTTCAAAGTCAAAAAATCGTAAAAAATACCTCACAAAAATCAACATTTTTGCATTTCAAAGCTTTACCCAGACGGTAGGCCAAAACCACACAGAGTTTGGATCCATTTTATAGCAGTATTAATCAACTTTTCAGATAATCAAAGTTTTTTACAACCAAAATTAGGATACTTAAGTTATGTGAGAAAACAAACCGCAACCTTTGAAAAAAGTAAAAATATCG
>NW_023002976.1:0-689 GCF_900245975.1 Drosophila guanche | reverse complement strand
TTTTTACTTTTTTGTTTAGGGTTTTTTCAGAGGTTGCGGTTTGTTTTTTCACATAACTTAAGTATCTTAGATCTGGTTGCAAAAAACTTTGATTATCTGAAAAGTTTATTGATACTGCTATAAAATGGATCCAGACTGTGTGTGGTTGTGGCCTACCGTCTGGGTAAATCTTTGAAGTGCAAAAATTTTGATTTTTGTGTGGTATTTTTCACGACATTTTGACTTTACAAATTCGGGAACAGTCGGGTTTATTTTCTATGGCAGAACTTTTCTTTTAAGAATTTTCAAAGTTTGTACTTTTTTGTTTAAGGTTTTTTCAGAGAGTGCGGTTCGTTTTTTCATATTACTTAAGTATCTTAGATCTGGTTCCAAAAAACTTTGATTAAAAAAAAACAAATTGATCCAAACTGTGTGTGGTTTTGGCCTACCGTCTGGGTAAAGCTTTGAAATTCAAAAATGTTGGTTGTTGTGAGATTTTTATTGTCGAAATATTGACTTTAAAAACTCGGGAACAGTCGGGTTTATGTATGGTAGAACTTTTCTTTTAAGAATTTTTAAAGTTTGTACTTTTTTTGTTTAAGGTTTTTTCAGAGGTTGCGGTTTGTTTTTTCACATAACTTAAGTATCTTAGATCTGGTTGCAAAAAACTTTGATTATCTGAAAAGTTGATTGATACTGCTAAAAAATTG
>NW_023002975.1:0-689 GCF_900245975.1 Drosophila guanche | reverse complement strand
AAAAAAACCTTAAATTAAAAATTACATCTTTAATAAGTTCCTAAAAAAAGTTCTGCCATAGAAATCAACCCGACTCATCCCGATTTTTTAAAGTCAAAATTTCGTAAAAAATACCTCCTAAAAATCAACATTTTTGCATTTCAAAGCTTTTCCCAGACGGTAGACCAAAGCCACAAAGAGTTTGTATCCATTTTATAGCAGTATCAATAAACTTTTCAGATAATCAAAGTTTTTTGCAACCAGATCTAAGATACTTAAGTTATGTGAAAAAACACACCGCAACCTCTGAAAAAACCTTTAACAAAAAAAGTACAAACTTTGAGAATTCTTAAAAGAAAAGTTCTGCCATAGAAAATAAACCCTAATGTTCCCGAGTTTTTCAAGTCAATATTTCGACAATAAAAATCTCTCAACAACCAACATTTTTGCATTTCAAATCTTTACCCAGACGGTAGGCCAAAACCACACACAGTTTGGATCAATTTTTTAGCAGTATCAATCAACTTTTAAATAATCAAAGTTTTTTGCAACCAGATCTAAGATACTTAAGTTATGTGAAAAAAACAGACCGAAACCTCTGAAAAAACCTTAAATTAAAAATGACATCTTTAATAAGTTCCTAAAAAAAAGTTCTGAAAAGAACCCTAATGTTCCCGAGTTTTTAAAGTCAATATTTCGACAATAAAAAT
>NW_023002974.1:0-689 GCF_900245975.1 Drosophila guanche | reverse complement strand
TTTTAACATTTCGAGGCAGAACAGAGTCTTTGAAGTGGGCGAAAAGGTTTACCCAAGGAATAACAAAAGACTAGGGAACAAGCTAACCCCGCTGTACTCAGAAGAACGGGTACAAGCGGACCTTGGAACGGCAGTTCTAATTAAGGGGAGGGTGGTCCATAAGGACAATCTGAAATAATTCAAACTTTTGTTTTACAGAATTAAGGTATCATTCCCGCAGGTTTGACGGAATACTCTTCCTACTCCCTTCTACTACAACTGCGCGGATCACCGCCTTTTATACCGTTAAAATGTTGGAGTTGTTCCCACATTCAGATATAGAACATAAAAAAATCTGTTGTCCGCTTTAATGATACATGGCCAGAAGCCTAGACTTCCTGATAACAGCATTAAAGGTCGTAGCAAGTACCCCCCACGAGTTGGGCTTCGAAAAAATAGCAGCTTGTAGAATCATAGACTGATTAACTGAGTACTGATTAACACAGAGGCGCAGAAACAGGATGCTAATTTCGGTAGTCCAAATCTCATGATTACGATCACACTTGCCAAAGCGAATATCCCACTAAGACCTAAAATCTATTTTTACCGAACAGCTCACAGAGGTCCCAGTAGCTTATTTGTTGGGAGTATGTAAGAATATAAGAATTTTTCATTTCATATTTAAGTAGAATACTCCCAGGTTAAAATTA
>NW_023002973.1:0-689 GCF_900245975.1 Drosophila guanche | reverse complement strand
CGAAAAAAAAATCTCACATCAATCAACATTTTTGCATTTCAAAGCTTTACCCAGACGGTAGGCCAAAACCACAAACAGTTTGGATCCATTTTATAGCAGTATCAATCAACTTTTCAGATAATCAAAGTTTTTTACAACCAAAATGAAGATACTTAAGTTATGTGAAAAAACAAACCGCAACCTCTGAAAAAATCTTAAACTAAAAATTACAAAATTTCTAGTTCCTAAAAAACAAGTTCTGCCATAGAAAATAAACCCGACTTTTCCCGAGTTCTTAAAGTAAACATTTCAAAAACAAAAAATCTCACAACAATCAACATTTTTGCATTTTAAAGCTTTACCCAGGCGGTAGGCCAAAACCACACAGAGTTTGGATCCATTTTATAGCAGGATCAATCAACTTCTCAGATAATCAAAGTTTTTTACAACCAAATTAAGATACGTAAGTTATGTGAAAAAAAAAACCGCAACCTCTGAAAAAACAGTAAACAAAAATTACTTCCTTAAAAAGTTTCTAAAAAACAAGTTCTGCCATAGAAAATAAACCCGACTTTTCCCGAGTTTTTAAAGTAAAAATATCGAAAAAAAAATCTCACATCAATCAACATTTTTGCATTTCAAAGCTTTACCCAGACGGTAGGCCAAAACCACAAACAGTTTGGATCCATTTTATAGCAGTATCAATCAAC
>NW_023002972.1:0-689 GCF_900245975.1 Drosophila guanche | reverse complement strand
CTTAATTTTGGTTGTAAAAAACTTTGATTATCTGAAAAGTTGATTGATACTGCTATAAAATGGATACTGTTTGTGGTTTTGGCCTAGCGTCTGGGTAAAGCTTTGAAATGCAAAAATGTTGATTTTTGTAAGGTATTTTGTACGTAATTTTGACTTTAAAAGCTCGGGAAAAGTCCGGTTTATTTTCTATGGCAGAACTTGTTTTTAGGAACTTATTAGGGATGTAATTTTTAGTTTAAGGTTTTTTCAGAGGTTGCGGTTTGTTTTTTTACATAACTTAAGTATCTTTGATCTGGTTGCAAAAAACTTTGATTATCTGAAAAGTTGATTGATTCTGTCATAAAATGGATTCAAACTCTGTGTGGTTTTGGCCTATCGTCTGGAGAAGCTTTGAAATGCAAAAATGTTGATTTTTGTGATGTATTTTGTACGAATTTTTGACTTTAAAAACTCCGGTTTATTTTCTATGGCAGAACTTGTTTTTTAAGATCTTATTAAGGAAGTAATTTTAAGTTTAAAGTTTTTTCAGAGGTTGCGGTTTGTTTTTTCACATAACTTAAGTATCTTAATTTTGGTTGTAAAAAACTTTGACTATCTGAAAAGTTGATTGATACTGCTATAAAATGGATCCAAACTGTTTGTGGTTTTGGCCTACCGTCTGGGTAAAGCTATGAAATGCAAAAATGTTG
>NW_023002971.1:0-689 GCF_900245975.1 Drosophila guanche | reverse complement strand
TAAAGTATCAGACATTGCCATCTAGGTATTTTCCCCATATCATATGTAAGGACAAATTTTAATTTCTTCATCATATGAAATATACCAAGCACGACACCACTCCCTATAGAGGTTTTTTGCCACGGCTTCCGCAAATCGGGTGCCTTCAATAGGGAGTGCCTCTTAGTAGTCATTTGTTGTCGTATTTTAATACAAGAAATACACAAACACTTCAATATTATTCGTATATAGTAACAACTATACACATATCCAAACAAATAAAGTATCAGACATTACCGGCTAGGTATTTTCCCCATATCATATGTAAGGACAAATTTTAAATTGTTCATCATATGAAATATACCAAGCACGACACCACTCCCTATAGAGGTTTTTTGCCACGGCTTCCGCAAATCGAGTGATTACAATCGAGAGTGCATCTTACCAGTCATTTGTTCTCGTATTTTAATACAAGAAACACACAAACACTTCAATATTATTCATATATAGAAACAATTATATACATATCCAACCAAATAAAGTATCAGACATTGCCATCTAGGTATTTTCCCCATATCATATGTAAGGACAAATTTTAAATTGTTCATCATATGAAATATACCAAGCACGACACCACTCCCTATAGAGGTTTTTTGCCACGGCTTCCGCAAATCGGGTGCCTTCAATAGGGAGTGCCTCTTAGTAGTCAT
>NW_023002970.1:0-689 GCF_900245975.1 Drosophila guanche | reverse complement strand
AAAAGTCGGGTTTATTTTCTATGGCAGAACGTGTTTTTTAGGAACTAGAAATTTTGTTATTTTTAGTTTAAGGTTTTTTCAGAGGTTGCGGTTTGTTTTTTCACATAACTTAAGTATCTAAGATCTGGTTGCAGAAAACTTTGATTATCTGAAAAGTTGATTGATACTGCTATAAAATGGATCCAAACTCTGTGTGATATTGGGCTACCGTCTCGGAAAAGCTTTGAAATGCAAAAATGTGGATTGTTGTGAGATTTTCTTTCTCGAAATTTTGACTTTAAGATCTCGGGAAAAGTCGGGTTTATTTTCTATGGCAGAACTTGATTTTTAGGAACTAGCAATTTTGTAATTTTTAGTTTAAGGTTTTTTCAGAGGTTGCGGTTTGTTTTTTCACATAACTTAAGTATGTAAGATCTGGTTGCAAAACACTTCGATTATCAGAAAAGTTGATTGATTCTGCTATAAAATGGATCCAAACTCTGTGTGGTTTTGAAAAGTTGATTGATACTGCTATAAAATGGATCCAAACTGTTTGTGGTTTTGGCCTACCGTCTGGGTAAAGCTTTGAAATGCAAAAATGTTGATTGATGTGAGATTTTTTTTTTCGATATTTTTACTTTAAAAACTCGGGAAAAGTCGGGTTTATTTTCTATGACAGAACTTGTTTTTTAGGAACTTATTAAGGTTGT
>NW_023002969.1:0-689 GCF_900245975.1 Drosophila guanche | reverse complement strand
ATTTCATATGATGAAAAACTTAAAATTTGTCTTTACATATGAAATGGGGAAAATACCTAGCCTGCAATGTCTGATACTTTATTTGGTTGGATATGTGTATAGTTGTTACTATATACGAATAATATTGAAGTGTTTGCGTGTTTCTTTTATTAAAATAAGAGAAAAAATGACTACTAAGAGGCACTCCCTATTGAAGGCATTCGATTTGCGGAAGCCGTGGCAAAAAACCTCTATAGGGAGTGGTGTCGTGCTTGCTATATTTCATATGATGAAAAATTTTAAATTTGTCTTTATATATGAAATGGGGAAAATACCTAGCCTGCAATGTCTGATCCTTTATTTGGTTGGATATGTGTATAGTTGTTACTATATACGAATAATATTGAAGTGTTTGCGTGTTTCTTTTATTAAAATAAGAGAAAAAATGACTACTAAGAGGCACTCCCTATTGAAGGCACCCGATTTGCGGAAGCCGTGGCAGAAAACCTCCATAGGGAGTGGTGTCGTGCTTGGTATATTTCATATGGTGAACAATTTAAAATTAGTCCTTACATATGGTATGGGGAAAATACCTAGATGGCAATGTCTGATACTTTATTTGGTTGGATATGTATATAATTGTTACGATATACGAATAATATTGAAGTGTTTGCGTGTTTCTTTTATTAAAATACGAGAAAAAATGACTA
>NW_023002968.1:0-689 GCF_900245975.1 Drosophila guanche | reverse complement strand
AGATTTTTTTTCTCGAAATTTTGACTTTAAAAACTCGGGAAAAGTCGGTTTTATTTTCTATGGCAGAACTTGTTTTTTAAGAACTAGTAATTTTGTAATTTTTAGTTTAAGGTTTTTTCAGAGGTTGTGTTTTGTTTTTTTACATAACTTAAGTATCTTACTTTTGGTTGTAAAAAACTTTGATTATCTGAAAAGTTGATTGATACTGCTATTAAATGGATCCAAACTGTTTGTGGTTTTGGCCTACGGTCTCGGAAAAGCTTTGAAATGCAAAAATGTTGATTGTTGTGAGATTTTTTTTTTTCGAAATTTTGACTTTAAAAACTCGGGAAAAGTCGGTTTTATTTTCTATGGCAGAACTTGTTTTTTAAGAACTAGTAATTTTGTAATTGTTAGTTTAAGGTTTTTTCAGAGGTTGTGGTTTGTTTTTTCACATAACTTAAGTATCTTAATTTTGGTTGTAAAAACCCTTGATTATCTGAAAAGTTGATGGATACTGCTATTAAATGGATCCAAACTTTTTGTGGTTTTGGCCTACCGTCTCGGAAAAGCTTTGAAATGCAAAAATGTTGATTTTTGTGAGATTTTTTTTTCTCGAAATTTTGACTTTAAAAACTCGGGAAAAGTCGGTTTTATTTTCTATGGCAGAACTTGTTTTTCTAAGAACTAGTAATTTTGTAGTTTTTAGG
>NW_023002967.1:0-689 GCF_900245975.1 Drosophila guanche | reverse complement strand
TGTGTTTTAATGTTTTTTCAGATGTTTCGGTTTGTTTTTTCACATAACTTAAGTATCTTAGATCTGGTTGCAAAAAACTTTGATTATCTGAAAAGTTGATTGATTCTGCTATAAAATGGAACCAAACTGTTTGTGGTTTTGGCCTACCGTCTGGGTAAAGCTTTGAAATGCAAAAATGTTGATTGATGTGAGATTTTTTCTTTTCGAAATTTTTACTTTAAAAACTCGAGAAAAGTCGGGTTTATTTTCTATGGCAGAACTTGTTTTTTAGGAACTTATTAAGGTTATTTTTAGTTTAAGGTTTTTTTAGAGATTGCGGTTTGTTTTTTACATAACTTAAGTATCTTAGATCTGGTTGCAGAAAACTTTGATTATCTGAAAAGTTGATTGCTTCTGCTATAAAATGGATCCAAACTCTGTGTGATTTTGGGCTACCGTCTCGGAAAAGCTTTGAAATGCAAAAATGTGGATTGTTGTGAGGTATTTTGTACGAAATTTTGACTTTAAGAACTCGGGAGAAGTCGGGTTTATTTTCTATGGCAGAACTTGTTTTTTAGGAACTAGCAATTTTGTAATTTTTAGTTTAAGGTTTTTTCAGAGGTTGCGGTTTGTTTTTTCACATAACTTAAGTATCTAAGATCTGGTTGCAAAACACTTTGATTATCAGAAAAGTTGATTGATTCTGCTAT
>NW_023002966.1:0-689 GCF_900245975.1 Drosophila guanche | reverse complement strand
ATCATATGTAAGGACAAATTTTAAATTGTTCATCATATGAAATATACCAAGCACGACACCACTCCCTATAGAGGTTTTCTGCCACGGCTTCCGCAAATCGGGTGATTACAATCGAGAGTGCCCCTTAACAGTCATTTGTTCTCGTATTTTAATACAAGAAACACACAAACACTTCAATATTATTCGTATATAGTAACAATTATACACATATCAAACAATATAAAGTATCAGACATTGCCATCTAGGTATTTTCCCCATATCATATGTAAGGACAAATTTTAAATTGTTCATCATATGAAATATTCCAAGCACGACACCACTCCCTATAGAGGTTTTTTGCCACGGCTTCCGCAAATCAGGTGCCTCTTAGTAGTAATTTGTTCTCGTATTTTAATAAAAGAAACACACAAACACTTCAATATTATTCGTATATAGTAACAACTATACACATATCCAACCAAATAAAGTATCAGACATTGCAGGCTAGGTGTTTTCCCCATATCATATGTAAGGACAAATTTTAAGTTTTTCATCATATGAAATATACCAAGCACGACACCACTCCCTATGTAGGTTTTTTGCCACGGCTTCGGTAAATCGGGTGCCTTCAATAGGGAGTGCCTCTTAGTAGTCATTTGTTCTCGTATTTTAATAAAAGAAACACGCAAACACTTCAATATTATTCGTAT
>NW_023002965.1:0-690 GCF_900245975.1 Drosophila guanche | reverse complement strand
TTAGTTTAAGGTTTTTTCAGAGGTTGCGGTTTGTTTTTTCACATAACTTAAGTATCTTAATTTTGGTTGTAAAAAACTTTGATTATCTGAAAAGTTGATTGATACTGCTATAAAATGGATCCAAACTCTGTGTGGTTTTGGCCTACCGTCTCGGAAAAGCTTTTAAATGCAAAAATGTGGATTGTTGTGAGATTTTTTTCGAAATTTTTACTTTAAAAACTCGGGAGAAGTCGGTTTTATTTTCTATGCCAGAACTTGTTTTTTAAGAACTAGCAATTTTGTTATTTTTAGTTTAAGGTTTTTTCATAGGTTGCGGTTTGTTTTTTCACATAACTTAAGTATCTAAGATATGGTTGCAAAAAACTTTGACTATCAGAAAAGTTGATTGATTCTGCTATAAAATGGATCCAAACTATGTGTGGTTTTGGCCTACCGTCTGGGTAAAGCTTTGAAATGCAAAAATGTTGATTTTTAAGAGGTATTTTGTACGGAATTTTGACTTTAAAAACTTGGGAAAAGTCGGTTTTATTTTCTATGGCAGAACTTGTTTTTTAAGAACTTATTAAGGAAGTAATTTAAAGATTAAGGTTTTTTCAGAGGTTGCGGTTTGTTTTTTCACATAACTTAAGTATCTTAATTTTGGTTGTAAAAAACTTTGATTATCTGAAAAGTTGATTGATACTGCTATAA
>NW_023002964.1:0-690 GCF_900245975.1 Drosophila guanche | reverse complement strand
GGTTTTATTTTCTATGGCAGAACTTGTTTTTTAAGAACTAGTAATTTTGTAATTTTTAGTTTAAGGTTTTTTCAGAGGTTGTGGTTTGTTTTTTCACATAACTTAAGTATCTTAATTTTGGTTGTAAAACCCCTTGATTATCTGAAAAGTTGATTGATACTGCTATTAAATGGATCCAAACTTTTTGTGGTTTTGGCCTACCGTCTCGGAAAAGCTTTGAAATGCAAAAATGTTGATTTTTGTGAGATTTTTTTTTCTCGAAATTTTGACTTCAAAAACTCGGGAAAAGTCGGTTTTATTTTCTATGGCAGAACTTGTTTTTTAAGAACTAGTAATTTCGTAATTTTAATTTTAAGGTTTTTTCAGAGGTTGTGGTTTGTTTTTTTACATAACTTAAGTATCTTAATTTTGGTTGTAAAAAACTTTGATTATCTGAAAAGTTGATTGATAATGCTATAAAGTGGATCCAAACTCTGTGTGGTTTTGGTCTGCCGTCTCGGAAAAGCTTTGAAATGCAAAAATGTTGATTGTTGTGAGATTTTTTTTTTCGAAATTTTGACTTTAAAAACTCGGGAAAAGTTGGTTTTATTTTCTATGGCAGAACTTGTTTTTTAAGAACTAGCAATTTTGTAATTTTTAGTTTAAGGTTTTTTCAGAGGTTGTGGTTTGTTTTTTCACATAACTTAAGTA
>NW_023002963.1:0-690 GCF_900245975.1 Drosophila guanche | reverse complement strand
AAATTCAAAAATGTGGATCGTTGTGAGATTTTTTTTCTTCGAAATTTTGACTTTAAAAACTCGGGAAAAGTCGGATTTATTTTCCATGGCAGAACTTGTTTTTTAAGAACTAGCAATTTTGAAATTTTTAGTTAAAGGTTTTTTCAGAGGTTGCGGTTTGTTTTTTCACATATCTTAAGTATCTTAGTTTTGGTTGTAAGAAACTTTGATTATCTGAATAGTTGATTGATACTGCTATAAAATTGATCCAAACTCTGTGTGGTTTTGGCCTACCGTCTCGGAAAAGCTTTGAAATGCAAAAATGTGGATTGATGTGAGATTTTTTGTTTCGAATTTTTGACTTTAAAAACTCGGGAAAAGTCGGGTTTATTTTCTATGGCAGAACTTGTTTTTTAAGAACTTATTAAGGAAGTAATTTTTAGTTTAATGTTTTTTCAGACTTTGCGGTTTGTTTTTTCACATAACTTAAGTATCTTGGATCTGGTTGCAAGAAACTTTGATTATCTGAAAAGTTGCTTGATTCTGCTATAAAATGGATCCAAACTCTGTGTGGTTTTGGCCTACCGTCTGGGTAAAGCTTTGAAATGCAAAAATGTTGATTGTTGTGAGATTTTTTGTTTTCGAAATTTTTACTTTAAAAACTCGGGAAAAGTCGGGTTTATTTTCTATGGCAGAACATGTTTTTTAAGA
>NW_023002962.1:0-690 GCF_900245975.1 Drosophila guanche | reverse complement strand
GTAAAGCAAAAACACAAAGTGTTTGGAACCAAAACCACACCGAGTTTGGATCCACTTGATAGCAGTATGAATAAACTTTTCAGATAAACAAAGTTCCATACAACCAGATCTAAGATAACTAGGTTTTGTGAAAAAAACAAACCTCAACCTCTGAAAAAACCTTAAACTAAAAATTACAAAATTACTGTTTCCTAAAAAAACAAGTTCTGCCATAGAAAATAAAACCGACTTTTCCCGAATTTTTGAAGTCGAAATTTCGTAATAAATACCTCACAAAAATCAACATTTTTGCATTTCAAAGCTTTACCCAGACGGTAGGCCAAAACCACTCAGAGTTTGGATCCATTTAATAGCAGTATCAATCAACTTTTCAGATAATCAAGGGTTTTTACAACCAAAATTAAGATACTTAAGTTATGTGAAAAAACAAACCACAACCTCTGCAAAAACCTTAAACTATAAATTACAAAATTGCTAGTTCTTAAAAAACAAGCTCTGCCATAGAAAATAAAACCAACTTTTCCCGAGTTTTTAAAGTCAAAATTTCAAAAAAAAAATCTCACAACAATCAACATTTTTGCATTTCAAAGCTTTTCCGAGACGGTAGGCCAAAACCACACAGAGTTTGGATCCACTTTATAGCAGTATCAATCAACTTTTCAGATAATCAAAGTTTTTTACAACCAAAAT
>NW_023002961.1:0-690 GCF_900245975.1 Drosophila guanche | reverse complement strand
GTCGGGTCTATTTTCTATGGCAGAACTTGTTTTTTAGGAATTTATTAAGGATGTTATTTTTAGTTTAAGGTTTTTTCAGAGGTTGCGGTTTGTTTTTTCACATAACTTAAGTATCTTAATTTTGGTTGTAAAAAACTTTGATTATCTGAAAAGTTGATTGATACTGCTATAAAATGGATCGAAAGTCTGTGTGGGTTTGGCCTACCGTCTGGGTAAAGCTTTGATATGCAAAATTGTTGATTGTGGTGAGATTTTTTTTTTCGAAATTTTTACTTTAAAAACTCGGGAAAAGTCGGGTTAATTTTCTATGGCAGAACTATTTTTTAAGAATTTATTAAGGATGTTATTTTTATTTTAAGGTTTTTTCAGAGGTTGCGGTTTGTTTTTTCTCATAACTTAAGTATCTTAGATCTGGTTCCAAAAAACTTTGATTATCTGAAAAGTTGATTGATACTGCTATAAAATGGTTCCAAACTTTGTGTGGTTTTGGTCTACCGTCTGGGTAACGCTTTGATATGCAAAAATGTTGATTGTAGTGAGATTTTTTTTTCTCAAAATCTTGACTTTAAAAACTCGGAAAGAGTCGGGTCTATTTTCTAGGGCAGAACTTGTTTTTTAGGAATTTATTAAGGATGTTATTTTTAGTTTAAGGTTTTTTCAGAGGTTGCGGTTTGTTTTTTCACATAAATT
>NW_023002960.1:0-690 GCF_900245975.1 Drosophila guanche | reverse complement strand
GGATCCATTTTATAGCATTTTCAATAAACTTTTCAGATAATCAAAGTTTTTTGCAACCAGATCTAAGATACTTAAGTTATGTGAAAAAACAAAATACTACCTTTGAAAAAACCTAAAACTAAAAATTACATCCTTATTAAGTTCTTAAAAAACCAGTTCTGCCATAGAAAATAAACCCGACTGTTCCCAAATTTGTAAAGTCAAAATGTCGGGAAAAATACCTCACAAAAATCAACATTTTTGCATTTCAAAGCTTTACCCAGACGGTAGGCGAAATCCACACACAGTTTGGATCAATTTTTTAGCAGTATCAATCAACTTTTGAGATAATTAAAGTTTTTTTCAACCAGATCTAAGATACTTATGTTATGTGAGAAAACAAACCGCAACCTTTGAAAAAACCTTAAACAAAAAAAGTACAAACTTTGAAAATTCTTAAAAGAAAAGTTCTGCCATAGAAAATAAACCCTAATGTTCCCGAGTTCTTAAATTCAATATTTCGACAATAAAAATCTCACAACAATCAACATTTTTGCATTTCAAAGCTTTACCCAGACGGTAGGCGAAATCCACACACAGTTTGGATCAATTTTTTAGCAGTATCAATCAACTTTTCAGATAATCAAAGTTTTTTGCAACCAGATCTAAGATACTTAAGTTATGTGAAAAAACAAACCGCAACCTCTGAAA
>NW_023002959.1:0-690 GCF_900245975.1 Drosophila guanche | reverse complement strand
GAAAAAACCTTAAACTAAAAATTACATCCTTAATAAGATCCCAAAAAACAAGTTCTGCCATAAAAAATAAACCCGACTAAGCCAAAACCACACAGAGTTTGGATCCATTTTATAGCAGTATTAATCAACTTTTCAGATAATCAAAGTTTTTTACAACCAAAATTAGGATACTTAAGTTATGTGACAAAACAAACTGCAACCTTTGAAAAAAGTAAAAATATCGAAAAAAAAATCTCACATCAAGCAACATTTTTGCATTTCTAAGCTTTACCCAAAATGTAGGCCAAAACCACACAGATTTTGGATCCATTTTATAGCAGTATCAATCAGCTTTTCAGATAATCAAAGTTTTTTAAAACCAAAATTAGGATTCTAAGTTATGTAAAAAAACAACCCGCAACCTCTGAAGAAACCTTAAACTAAAAATAACATCCCTAATAAGTTCCTAAAAAACAAATTCTGCTATAGAAAATAAACCCAACTTTTCCCGAGTTTTTAAAGTAAAAATATCGAAAAAAAAAATCTCATATCAATCAACATTTTTGCATTTCGAAGCTTTACCCAGACGTTAAGCCAAAACCACACAGTTTGGATCCATTTTATAGCAGTATTAAACAAGTTTTCAGATAATCAAAGTTTTTTACAAAGAAAATTAAGATACTTAAGTTATGTGAGAAAACAAACCGCAAC
>NW_023002958.1:0-690 GCF_900245975.1 Drosophila guanche | reverse complement strand
TCCGAGACGGTAGGCCAAAACCACACAGAGTTTGGATCCATTTTATAGCAGAATCAATAAACTTTTCAGATAATCAATAAGATACTTAAGTTATGTGAAAAACCAACCGCAACATCTGAAAAAACCTTAAACTAAAAATTACAAAATTACAAGTTCTTAAAAAACAAGTTCTGCCATAGAAAATAAAACCGACTTTTCCCGAGTTTTTAAAGTCAAAATTTCGAAGAAAAAAAAAATCTCACAACAATCAACATTTTTGCATTTCAAAGCTTTTCCGAGACGGTAGGCCAAAACCTCAAAAAGTTTGGATCCATTTAATAGCAGTATCAACCAACTTTTCAGATAATCAAAGTTTTTTACAACCACAGTTAAGATACTTAAGTTATGTAAAAAAACAAACCACAACCTCTGAAAAAACCTTAATATAAAAATTACAAAATTACTAGTTCTTAAAAAACAAGTTCTGCCATAGAAAATAAAACCGACTTTTTCCGAGTTTTTAAAGGCAAAATTTCGAGAAAAAAAAATCTCACAAAAATCAACATTTTTGCATTTCAAAGTTTTTCCGAGACGGTAGGCCAAAACCACAAAAAGTTTGGATCCATTTAATAGCAGTATCAATCAACTTTTCAGATAATCAAGGGTTTTTACAACCAAAATTAAGATACTTAAGTTATGTGAAAAAACGAA
>NW_023002957.1:0-690 GCF_900245975.1 Drosophila guanche | reverse complement strand
ATGGATCCAAACTCTGTGTGGTTTTGGCCTACCGTCTGGGTAAAGCTTTGTAATGCAAAATTGTTGATTGTTGTGAGATTTTTTTTTCCAAATTTTGACTTTAAAAACTCGGGAAAAGTCGGGTTTATTTTCTATGGCAGAACTTGTTTTTTAGGAACTTATTAAGGATGTCATTTTTAGTTTAAGGTTTTTTCAGAGGTTGCTGTTTGTTTTTTCTCATTACTTAAGTATCTTAATTTTGGTTGTAAAAAACTTTGATTATCTGAAAAGTTGATTGATACTGCTATAAAATGGATCCAAACAGTTTGTGGAGTTGGCCTACCGCCTGGGTAAGGATTTGAAATGCAAAAATGTTGATTGATGTGAGATTTTTTCGATATTCTTACTTTAAAAACTCGGGAAAAGTCGGTTTTATTTTCTATGGCAGAACTTGTTTTTTAGGAACTTATTAAGGATGTCATTTTTAGTTTAAGGTTTTTTCAGAGGTTGCGTTTTGTTTTTTCACATAACTTAAGTATCTTAATTGTGGTTGTAAAAAAACTTTGATTATCTGAAAAGTTGATGGATACTGCTATAAAATGGATCCAAACTCTGTGTGGTTTTGGCCTACCGTCTAGGTAAAGCTTTGTAATGCAAAATTGTTGATTGTTGTGAGATTTTTTCAGAGGTTGCGGTTTGTTTATCTTAATT
>NW_023002956.1:0-690 GCF_900245975.1 Drosophila guanche | reverse complement strand
GTAAAGCTTTGTAATGCAAAATTGTTGATTGTTGTGAGATTTTTTTTTCCAAATTTTGACTTTAAAAACTCGGGAAAAGTCGGGTTTATTTTCTATGGCAGAACTTGTTTTTTAGGAACTTATTAAGGATGTCATTTTTAGTTTAAGGTTTTTTCAGAGGTTGCTGTTTGTTTTTTCACATAACTTAAGTATCTTAATTGTGGTTGTAAAAAAATTTTGATTATCTGAAAAGTTGATTGATACTGCTATAAAATGGATCCAAACAGTTTGTGGTTTTGGCGTACCGCCTGGGTAAAAATTTGACATGCAAAAATGTTGATTGCTGTGATATTTTTTTTTTTTTTCGAAATTTTTACTTTAAAAACTCGGGAACTTTTATTTTCTATGGCAGATCTTATTTTTTAAGAACTAGCAATTTTGTAATTTGTAGTTTAAGGTTTTTTCAGAGGTTGCGTTTTGTTTTTTCACATAACTTAAGTATCTTAATTGTTGTTGTAAAAAACGTTGATTATCTGAAAAGTTGATGGATACTGCTATAAAATGGATCCAAACTCTGTGTGGTTTTGGCCTACCTTCTAGGTAAAGCTTTGTAATGCAAAATTGTTGATTGTTGTGAGATTTTTTCAGAGGTTGCGGATTGTTTATCTTAATTTTGGTTGTAAAAAACTTTGATTATCTGAAAAGTTGATT
>NW_023002955.1:0-690 GCF_900245975.1 Drosophila guanche | reverse complement strand
GCTTTACCCAGACGGCAGGCTAAAACCACACAGAGTTTGGATCCATTTTATAGCAGAATCAATCAACTTTTCAGATAATCAAAGTTTTTTGCAACCAGATCCTAGATACTTAAAAATTACAAAATTGTTAGTTCTTAAAAAACAATTTCTGCCATAGAAAATAAACCCGACTTTTCCCGAGTTTTTAAAGTCAAAATTTAGAAAACATAAAATCTCACAACAATCAACATTTTTGCATTTTAAAGCTTTACCCAGACGGTAGGCCAAAACCACACAGAGTTTGGATCCATTTTATAGCAGTATCAATCAACTTTTTAGATAGTCAAAGTTTTTTACAGCCAAAATTAAGGTACTTAAGTTATGTGAAAAAACAAACCGCAACCTCTGAAAAAACCTTAAACTAAAAATTACATCCTTAATGAGTTCCTAAGAAAACAAGTTCTGCCATAGAAAATAAAACCGACTTTTCCCAAGTTTTTAAAGTAAAAATATCGAAAAAAAAAATCTCACAACAATCAACATTTTTGCATTTTAAAGCTTTACCCAGACGGTAGGCCAAAACCACACAGAGTTTGGATCCATTTTATAGCAGTATCAATCAACTTTTCAGATAATCAAAGTTTTTTGCAACCAGATCTAAGATACTTAAGTTATGTGAAAAAACAAACCGCAACCTCTGAAAAAACCTTA
>NW_023002954.1:0-690 GCF_900245975.1 Drosophila guanche | reverse complement strand
TCCGACCCCATAAAGTGTATATATTCTTGATCACCATCAATAGCCGAGTCGATTGAGCCCTGTCTGTCTGTCCGTCCGTCTGTCCGTCCGTCTTGTTGAGCACCTGAATCTCAGAGACTATAAAAGCTAGAGCTACCAAATTTTGCATCCAGACTTCTGTATGCTCACACTGTTACAAGTGTATTTAAAAGATGTGCCCCGCCCCCTTCCGCCCCCGCAAAAGGGCGAAAACCTCCCAAATCTACAATTTTAAAGATAGAAGAAAACTACAAACGCCATTCTGTAGGGAATGGCCATATCTATCAGATCACCAAATTGAGATCCGATTGGATCATTATTATAGCCAGAAAGAATAAATTAATTAGCAGTGGCTAAACCCACACTGTCCTGCAGCTTTTGTTGTTTTTTTCACATTCTCTCATTCACACTCTGCTTCACTCGGCCTCTGCCTCTGTCGTCCCTCTGCCTCTGCCGACTTTTAAACACCCACTCCCCTCACGCAGCTTATATTTGTTTTATACCCGGTACTCGAAGAGTAAATAGGGTATATTGTATTTGTGCACAAAGTTAATGTATGTAACACACAGAAGGAATCGTTTCCGACCCCATAAAGTGTATATATTCTTGATCACCATCAATAGCCGAGTCGATTGAGCCCTGTCTGTCCGTCCGTCTGTCCGTCCGTCTTGT
>NW_023002953.1:0-690 GCF_900245975.1 Drosophila guanche | reverse complement strand
CATCTTTAACAAGTTCCTAAAAAAAAGTTCTGCCATAGAAAATAAACCCGACTGTTCCCGAGTTTTTAAAGTCAATATTTCGACAATAAAAATCTCACAACAGCCAAAAATTTTGCATTTTAAAGCTTTACCCAGACGGTAGGCCAAAACCACACACAGTTTGGATCATTTTTTTATCAGTATCAATCAACTTTTAGATAATCAAAGTTTTTTGCAACCAGATCTAAGATACTTAAGTTATGTGAAAAAACAGACCGATACTTCTAAAAAAACCTTAAACTAAAAATTACATCTTTAATAAGTTCCTAAAAAAAAGTTCTGCCATAGAAAATAAACCCGACTGTTCGCGAGTTTTTAAAGTCAATATTTCGACAATAAAAATCTCACAACAACCAACATTTTTGCATTTCAAAGCTTTACCCAGACGGTAGGCGAAATCCACACACAGTTTGGATCAATTTTTTAGCAGTTTTAATAAACTTTTCAGATATTCAAAGTTTTTTGCAACCAGATCTAAGATACTTAAGTTATGTGAAACAACAAACCGAAACCTCTGAAAAAACCTTAAACAAAAAAAAATAAACTTTGAAAATTCTTAAAAGAAAAGTTCTGCCATAGAAAATAAACCCGACTGTTCCCGAATTTGTAAAGTCAAAATGTCGTGAAAAATACCTCACAAAAATCAACGTT
>NW_023002952.1:0-690 GCF_900245975.1 Drosophila guanche | reverse complement strand
GTCCTTACATATGATATGGGGAAAATACCTAGATGACAATGTCTGATACTTTATATGGTTTGATATGTATATAATTGTTTCTATTTACGAATAATATTGAAGTGTTTGTGTGTTTCTTGTATTATAATACGAGAACAAATGACTACTAAGAGGCACTCCCTATTGAAGGCACCCGATTTGCGGAAGCCGTGGCAAAAAATCTCTATAGGGAGTGGTGTCGTGCTTGGTATATTTCATATGATGAACAATTTAAAATTTGTCCTTACATATGATATGGGGAAAATACCTAGATGGCAATGTCTGATACTTTATTTGGTTGGATATGTATATAATTGTTACCATATATGAATAATATTGAAGTGTTTGTGTGTTTCTTGTATTAAAATACGAGAACAAATGACTGGTAAGAGGCACTCTCGATTGTAATCACCCGATTTGCGAATTGCGGAAGCCGTGGCAGAAAACCTTTATAGGGAGTGGTGTCATGCTTTGTATATTTCATATGATGAAACATTTGAAAATTGTCTTTGCATATGATATGGGGAAAATACCTAGCAGGCAATGTCTGATACTTTATTTGGTTGGATATGTATATAATTGTTACCATATATGAATAATACTGAAGTGTTTGTGTGTTTCTTGTATTAAAATACGAGAACAAATGACTGGTAAGAGGCACTCTCGATTGTA
>NW_023002951.1:0-690 GCF_900245975.1 Drosophila guanche | reverse complement strand
TTTTTAGGTTAAGGTTTTTTCAGAGGTTGTGGTTTGTTTTTTTACATAACTTAAGTATCTTAATTTTGGATGTAAAAAACTTTGATTATCTGAAAAGTTGATTGATACTGCTATTAAATGGATCCAAACTTTTTGTGGTTTTGGCCTACCGTCTCGGAAAAGCTTTGAAATGCAAAAATGTGGATTGTTGTGAGATTTTTTTTTCGAAATTTTGACTTTAAAAACTTGGGAAAAGTTGGTTTTATTTTCTATGGCAGAACTTGTTTTTTAAGAACTAGCAATTTTGTAATTTTTAGTTTAAGGTTTTTTCAGAGGTTGTGGTTCGTTTTTTCACATAACTTAAGTATCTTAATTTTGGATGTAAAAAACTTCGATTATCTGAAAAGTTGATTGATACTGCTATTAAATGGATCCAAACTGTTTGTGGTTTTGGCCTACGGTCTCGGAAAAGCTTTGAAATGCAAAAATGTTGATTGTTGTGAGATTTTTTTTTCGAAATTTTGACTTTAAAAACTAGGGAAAAGTCGGTTTTATTTTCTATGGCAGAACTTGTTTTTTAAGAACTAGTAATTTTGTCATTTTTAGTTTAAGGTTTTTTCAGAGGTTGTGGTTTGTTTTTTCACATAACTTAAGTATCTTAATTTTGGTTGTAAAAACCCTAGATTATCTGAAAAGTTGATTGATACTGCT
>NW_023002950.1:0-690 GCF_900245975.1 Drosophila guanche | reverse complement strand
TTGTAATTTTTAGTTTAAGGTTTTTTCAGAGGTTGCGCTTTGTTTTTTCACATAACTTAAGTATCTTAATTTTGGTTGTAAAAAACTTTGATTATCTGAAAAGTTGATTGCTACTGCTATAAAATGGATCCAAACTCCGTGTGGTTTTGGCCTACCGTCTCGGAAAAGCTTTGAAATTCAAAAATGTTGATTGATAAGAAATTTTTTTTTTCGATATTTTTACTTTAAAAACTCGGGAAAAGTCGGTTTTATTTTCTATGGCAGAATTTGTTTTTCAGAAACTTATTAAGGAAGTAATTTTTAGTTTAAGGTTTTTTCAGAGGTTGCGGTTTGTTTTTTCACATAACTTAAGTATCTTAATTTTCGTTGTAAAAAATCTTGATTATCTGAAAAGTTGATTGCTACTGCTTTAAAATGGATCCAAACTCTGTGTAGTTTTGACCTACCGTCTCGGAAAAGCTTTGAAATGCAAAAATGTTGATTGATGTGAGATTTATTTTTTTTGATATTTTTACTTTAAAAACTCGGGAAAAGTCGTGTTTATTTTGTATGGCAGAACTTGTTTTTTAGAAACTTATTAAGGAAGTTATTTTTAGTTTAAGGTTTTTTCAGAGGTTGCGGTTTGTTTTTTCACATAACTTAAGTATCTAAGATCTGGTTGCAAAAAACTTTGATTATCTGAAAAGCTGA
>NW_023002949.1:0-690 GCF_900245975.1 Drosophila guanche | reverse complement strand
ACAAACTTTGAAAATTCTTAAAAGAAAAGTTCTGCCATAGAAAATAAACCCGACTTTTCCCGAATTTTTAAAGTCAAAATTTCATATAAAATACCCCACAAAAATCAACATTTTTGCTTTTCAAAGCTTCACCCAGACGGCAGGCTAAAACCACACAGATTTTGGATCCGTATTATAGCAGTATCAATCAGCTTTTCAGATAACCAAAGTTTTTACAACCAAAATTAAGATACTTAAGTTATGTGAAAAAACAAAGCGCTTTTTTAAAAAACCTTAAACAAAAAAGTACAAACTTTGAAAATTCTTAAAAGAAAAGATCTGCCATAGAAAATAAACCCGACTTTTCCCGAGTTTTGAAAGTAAAAATTTTGTACAAAATACCTCACAAAAATCAACATTTTTGCATTTCAAAGCTTTACCCAGACGGTAGGCCAAAACCACACAGAGTTTGGATCCATTTTATAGCAGTATCAATCAACTTTTCAGATAATCAAAGTTTTTTGCAACCAGATCTAAGATACTTAAGCTCTGAAAAAACCTTAAACAAACAATTACTTTCTTAATAAATTCTTAAGAAAAAAGTTCTGCCATAGAAAATAAACCCGATTCTTCCCAAGTTTTTAAAGTCAAAATTTCGTAAAAAAATACCTCACAAAAATCAACATTTTTACATTTCAAAGCTTTGCCCAG
>NW_023002948.1:0-690 GCF_900245975.1 Drosophila guanche | reverse complement strand
AATGTTTTTTTAGAGGTTGCGGCTTGTTTTTTCACATTACTTAAGTATCTTAATTGTGGTTGTAAAAAACTTTGATTATCTGAAAAGTTGATTGATACTGCTATAAAATGGATCCAAACTCTGTATGGGTTTGGCCTACCGTCTGGGTAAAGCTTTGAAATGCAAACATGTTGATTTTTGTGCGGTATTTTTTACGACATTTTGACTTTAAAATCTCTGGAAAAGTCGGGTTTATTTTCTATGGCAGAACTTGTTTTTTAAGAACTAGCAATTTTTTAATTTTTAGTTTAAGGTTTTTTCAGAGGTTGTGGTTTGTTTTTTCACATAACTTAAGTATCTTAATTTTGGTTGTAAAAACCCTTGATTATCTGAAAAGTTGATTGATTCTGCTATAAAATGGATCCAAACTCTGTGTGGTTTTGGCCTACCGTCTCGGAAAAGCTTTGAAATGCAAAAATGTGTATTGTTGTGAGATTTTTTTTTTTGCGAATTTTTGACTTTAAAAACTTGGGAAAAGTTGGTTTTATTTTCTATGGCAGAACTTGTTTTTTAAGAACTAGCAATTTTGTAATTTTTAGTTTAAGGTTTTTTCAGAGGTTGTGGTTTGTTTTTTCACATAACTTAAGTATCTTAATTTTGGTTGTAAAAAACTTTGATTATCTGAAAAGTTGATTGATACTGCTATTAAAT
>NW_023002947.1:0-691 GCF_900245975.1 Drosophila guanche | reverse complement strand
GAAAAAACCTTAAACTTAAAATTACTTCCTTAATAAGTTCCTAAAAAAACAAGGTCTGCCATAGAAAATAAAACCGACTTTTCCTAAGTTTTTAAAGTCAAAAATTCGTAAAAAATACCTCACAAAAATCAACATTTTTGCATTTCAAAGCTTTACCCAGACGGTAGGCCAAAACCACGCAGATTTTGGATCCATTTTATAGCAGTATCAATCAACTTTTCTGATAATCAAAGTTTTTTGCAACCAGATCTTAGATACTTAAGTTATGTGAAAAAACAAACCGCAACCTCTGAAAAAACCTTAAACTTAAAATTACTTCCTTAATAAGTTCTTTAAAAACAAGTTCTGCCATAGAAAATAAAACCGACTTTTCCCGAGTTTTTAAAGTCAAAAATTCGTAAAATATACCTCACAAAAATCAAAATTTTTGCATTTCAAAGCTTTACCCAGACGGTAGGCCAAAACCACACACAGTTTGGATCCATTTTATATCAGTATCAATCAACTTTTCAGATAATCAAAATTTTTTACAACCAAAATTAAGATACTTAAGTTTTGTGAAAAAACAAACCGCAACCTCTGAAAAAACCTTAAACTTAAAATTACTTCCTTAATAAGTTCTTACAAAACAAGTTCTGGCATAGAAAATAAACCCGACTTTTCATGAGTTTTTAAAGTCAAAAAAGTCAAA
>NW_023002946.1:0-691 GCF_900245975.1 Drosophila guanche | reverse complement strand
ATTGCGGTTTGTTTTTTTACATAACTTAAGTATCTTAGATCTGGTTGCAGAAAACTTTGATTATCTGAAAAGTTGATTGATACTGCTATAAAATGGATGGAAACTCTGTGTGATTTTGGGCTACCGTCTCGGAAAAGCTTTGAAATGCAAAAATGTGGATTGTTGTGAGATTTTTTTTTCGAAATTTTGACTTTAAGAATTCGGGAAAAGTCGGGTTTATTTTCTATGGCAGAACTTGTTTTTAGGAACTAGCAATTTTGTTATTTTTAGTTTAAGGTTTTTTCAGAGGTTGCGGTTTGTTTTTTTACATAACTTAAGTATCTTAGATCTGGTTGTAAAAAACTTTGATTATCGGAAAAGTTGATTGATTCTGTCATAAAATGGATCCAAACTTTGTGTGGTTTTGGCCTACCGTCTAAGTAAAGCTTTGAAATGCAAAAATGTTGATTTTTGTGATGTATTTTGTACGAAATTTTGACCTTGAAAACTCTTGTTTATTTTCTATGGCAGAACTTGTTTTTTAGGAACTTATTAAGGTTGTAATTTTAAGTTTAAGGTTTTTTCAGAGATTGCGGTTTGTTTTTTTACATAACTTAAGTATCTTAGATCTGGTTGCAGAAAACTTTGATTATCTGAAAAGTTGATTGATACTGCTATAAAATGGATGGAAACTCTGTGTGATTTTGGGCTA
>NW_023002945.1:0-691 GCF_900245975.1 Drosophila guanche | reverse complement strand
GTGGGTTTAGCCACTGCTAATTAATTTCTTCTTTCTGGCTATAATAATGATCCAATCGGATCCCAATTTGGTGATAGATATGGCCATTCCCTACAGAATAGCGTTTTAGTTTTCTTATATCTTTAAAATTTTAGATTTGGGAGGTTTTCGCCCTTTCGCGGGGGCGGAATGGGGCGGGGCAAATTTTTAAAATACACTTGTAACAGTGTGAGCATACAGAAGTCTGGATGAAAAATTTGGTAGCTCTAGCTTTTATAGTCTCTGAGATTCAGGTGCTCAACAAGACGGACGGACAGACGGACAGACGGACGGACAGACGGACAGACAGACAGGGCTCAATCGACTCGGCTATTGATGGTGATCAAGAATATATACACTTTACGGGGTCGGAAACGAGTCCTTCTGTGTGTTACATACATTAACTTTGTGCAAAAATACAATATACCCTATTTACTCTTCGAGTACCGGGTATAAAAAAAATCTAAGGGTGGAGGGGGGGTGGTTTAAAGTCGGCAGAGGCAGAGGGACGGCACAGGCAGAGGCCGAGTGAAGCAGAGTGTGAATGAGAGAATGTGAAAAGAACAACAAAAGCTGCAGGACAGAGGCAGAGGCCGAGTGAAGCAGAGTGTGAATGAGAGAATGTGAAAATAACAACAAAAGCTGCAGGACAGTGTGGGTTTAGCCACTGCTA
>NW_023002944.1:0-691 GCF_900245975.1 Drosophila guanche | reverse complement strand
AATGATCCAATCGGATCCCAATTTGGTGATCTAATAGAGATGGCCATTCCCTAAAGAATGGCGTTTTTAGTTTTCTTTTATCTTTAAAATTGTAGATTTGGGAGGTTTTCGCCTTTTTGCGGGGGCGGATTGGGGCGGGGCACATTTTTTAAATACACTTGTAACAGTGTGAGCATACAGAAGTCTGGATGCAAAATTTGGTGGCTCTAGCTTTTATAGTCTCTGAGACTCAGGTGCTCAACAAGACGGACGGACAGACGGACGGACAGACGGACAGACAGACAATGCTCAATCGACTCGGCTATTGATGGTGATCAAGAATATATACACTTTATGGGGTCGGAAACGATTCCTTCTGTGTGTTACATACATAAACTTTGTGCACAAATACAATATACCCTATTTACTCTTCGAGTACCGGGTATAATAAAAATATAAGCTGTGAGGGGGGGAGGGGGGGGTGGGTGGTTTAAAGTCGGAAGAGGCAGGGGGACGGCAGAGGCAGAGGCCGAGTGAAGCAGAGTGTGAATGAGAGAATGTGAAAAGAAGAACAAAAGCTGCAGGACAGTGTGGGTTTAGCCACTGCTAATTAATTTCTTCTTTCTGGCTATAATAATGATCCAATCGGATCTCATTTTATTTATCTGATATATATGACCATTCCCTACAGAATGGCGTTTTTAGTTTTCTT
>NW_023002943.1:0-691 GCF_900245975.1 Drosophila guanche | reverse complement strand
TCAGAGGTTGTGGTTCGTTTTTTCACATAACTTAAGTATCTTAATTTTGGATGTAAAAAACTTTGATTATCTGAAAAGTTGATTGATACTGCTATTAAATGGATCCAAACTGTTTGTGGTTTTGGCCTACGGTCTCGGAAAAGCTTTGAAATGCAAAAATGTTGATTGTTGTGAAATTTTTTTTTTCGAAATTTTGACTATAAAAACTAGGGAAAAGTCGGTTTTATTTTCTATGGCAGAACTTGTTTTTTAAGAACTAGCAATTTTGTAATTTTTAGGTTAAGGTTTTTTCAGAGGTTGTGGTTTGTTTTTTTACATAACTTAATTATCTTAATTTTGGATGTAAAAAACTTTGATTATCTGAAAAGTTGATTGATACTGCTATTAAATGGATCCAAACTGTTTGTGGTTTTGGCCTACGGTCTCGGAAAAGCTTTGAGATGCAAAAATGTTGATTGTTGTAAGATTTTTTTTTTCGAAATTTTGACTTTAAAAACTCGGGAAAAGTCGGTTTTATTTTCTATGGCAGATCTTGTTTTTTAAGAACTAGTAATTTTGTAATTTTTAGTTTAAGGTTTTTTCAGAGGTTGCGGTTCGTTTTTTCACATAACTTGAGTATCTTAATTTTGGATGTAAAAAACTTTGATTATCTGAAAAGTTGATTGATACTGCTATTAAATGGATCCAAACT
>NW_023002942.1:0-691 GCF_900245975.1 Drosophila guanche | reverse complement strand
TGTGGTTTTGGTTCCAAACACTTTGTGGTTTTGCTTTACCGTCTGGGAAATATACAGCTTTGAAATGCAACAATGTTGATTTTTGTGAAGTATTTATTACGAAATGTGGACTTTAAAAACTCGGGAAAAGTCGGGTTTATTTTCTATGGCAGAACTTTTTTTTTAAGAATTCATTAGGAATGCAATTTTTTGTTTAAGGGTTTTTCAGAGGTTGCGGTTTTTTTTACATAACTTAAGTATCTTAGATCTGGTTGCAAAAAACTTTGATTATCTGAAAAATTGATTGATTCTGCCATAAAATGGATCCAAACTCTGTGTGGTTTTTGCCTACCGTCTGGGTAAAGCTTTGAAATGCAAAAATGTTGATTTTTGTGAGATTTTTTGTTTTCGAAATTTTTACTTTAAAAACTCGGGAAAAGTAGGGTTTATTTTCTATGGCAGAACTTGTTTTTTAAGAAATTATTAAGGAAGTAATTTTTAGTTTAAGGTTTATTCAGAGGTTGCGGTTTGTTTTTTCAAATAACTTAAGTAACTTAATTTTGGTTGTAAAAAACTTTGGTTATCTGAAAAGTTGATGTATATGCTATATAATGGATCCAAACTCTGTGTGGTTTTGGCCTACAGTCTGGGTAAAACTTTGAAATGCAAAAATGTGGATTGTTGTGAGATTTTTTGTTTTCGAAATCTTTAC
>NW_023002941.1:0-691 GCF_900245975.1 Drosophila guanche | reverse complement strand
TTAATTTTGGATGTAAAAAACTTTGATTATCTGAAAAGTTGATTGATACTGCTATTAAATGGATCCAAACTGTTTGTGGTTTTGGCCTACGGTCTCGGAAAAGCTTTGAAATGCAAAAATGTTGATTGTTGTGAGATTTTTTTTTTTCGAAATTTCGACTTTAAAAACTCGGGAAAAGTCGGTTTTATTTTCTACGGCAGAACTTGTTTTTTAAGAACTAGCAATTTTGTAATTTTTAGTTTAAGGTTTTTTCAGAGGTTGCGGTTTGTTTCTTCACATAACTTAAGTCTCTTATTTTTGGTTGTAAAAACCCTTGATTATCTGAAAAGTTGATTGATACTGCTATTAAATGGATCCAAACTTTTTGTGGTTTTGGCCTACCGTCTCGGAAAAGCTTTGAAATGCAAAAATGTTGATTTTTGTGAGATTTTTTTTTCTCGAAATTTTGACTTTAAAAACTCGGGAAAAGTCGGTTTTATTTTCTATGGCAATACTTGTTTTTTAAGAACTAGTAATTTTGTAATTTTTAGTTTAAGGTTTTTTCAGAGGTTGTGGTTTGTTTTTTTCACATAACTTAAGTTTCTTAACTGTGGTTGTAAAAAACTTTGATTATCTGAAAAGTTGATTGATACTGCTATTAAATGGATCCAAACTTTTTGTGGTTTTGGCCTACCGTCTCGGAAAAGCTTTG
>NW_023002940.1:0-691 GCF_900245975.1 Drosophila guanche | reverse complement strand
GCAATAGAAAATAAACCCTAAAGTTCCCGAGTTTTTAAAGTCAATATTTCGACAATAAAAATCTCACAACAACCAACATTTTTGCATTTCAAAGCTTTACCCAGACGGTAGGCCAAAACCACACACAGTTTGGATCAATTTTTTAGCAGTATCAATCAACTTTTCAGATAATCAAAGTTTTTTGCAACCAGATCTAAGTACTTAAGTTATGTGTTAAAAACAGACACCAACCTCTGAAAAAACCTTAAACTAAAAATTACATCTTTAATAAGTTCCTAAAAAAAAGTTCTGCAATAAAAAATAAACCCTAAAGTTCCCGAGTTTTTAAAGTCAATATTTCGACAATAAAAATCTCACAACAACCAACATTTTTGCATTTCAAAGCTTTACCCAGACGGTAGGCCAAAACCACACACAGTTTGGATCAATTTTTTAGCAGTATCAATCAACTTTTCAGATAATCAAAGTTTTTTGCAACCAGATCTAAGATATTTAAGTTATGTGTTAAAAACAGACACCAACCTCTGAAAAAACCTTAAACTAAAAATTACATCTTTAATAAGTTCCTAAAAAAAAGTTCTGCCATAGAAAATAAACCCGACTGTTACCGAGTTTTAAAAGTCAATATTTCGACAATAAAAATGGCACAACAACCAACATTTTTGCATTTCAAAGCTTTTCCCAGACGGTA
>NW_023002939.1:0-691 GCF_900245975.1 Drosophila guanche | reverse complement strand
TTATGTGAAAAAACGAACCGCAACCTCTGAAAAAACCTTAAACTAAAAATTACAAAATTGCTAGTTCTTAAAAAACAAGTTCTGCCATAGAAAATAAAACCAACTTTTCCCGAGTTTTTAAAGTCAAAATTTCGAAGAAAAAAAAAATCTCACAACAATCAACATTTTTGCATTTCAAAGCTTTTCCGAGACCGTAGGACAAAACCACGAACAGTTCGGATCCATTTAATAGCAGTATCAATCAACTTTTCAGATAATCAAAGTTTTTTACAACCAAAATTAAGATACTTAAGTTATGTAAAAAAACAAACCACAACCTCTGAAAAAACCTTAATCTAAAAATTTCAAAATTACTAGTTCTTAAAAAACAAGTTCTGCCATAGAAAATAAAACCGACTTTTCCCAAGTTTTTAAAGTCAAAATTTCGAAAAAAAAAATTTCGCAACAATCAACATTTTTGCATTTCAAAGCTTTTCCGAGACCGTAGGCCAAAACTTTTCAGATAATCAAGGGTTTTTACAACCAAAATTAAGATACTTAAGTTATGTGAAAAAACGAACCGCAACCTCTGAAAAAACCTTAAACTAAAAATTACAAAATTGCTAGTTCTTAAAAAACAAGTTCTGCCATAGAAAATAAAACCAACTTTTCCCGAGTTTTTAAAGTCAAAATTTCGAGAAAAAAAATCTCA
>NW_023002938.1:0-691 GCF_900245975.1 Drosophila guanche | reverse complement strand
GCTCCTAAAAAACAAGTTCTGCCATAGAAAATAAACCCGACTTTTCCCGAGTTTTTAAAGTAAGAATATCGAAAACAAAAAATCTCACAACAATCAACATTTTTGCATTTCAAATCCTTACCCAGGCGGTAGGCCAAATCCACAAACAGTTTGGATCCATTTTATAGCAGTATCAATCAACTTTTCAGATAATCAAAGTCTTTTACAACCAAAATTAAGATACTTAAGTTATGTGAAAAAACAAACCGCAATCATTGCAAAATCAAAGTAATCAAAGTTCTTTACAACCAGGTCTAAGATGGTTAAGTTATGTGAAAAAACAAACCGCTACTTCTAAAAAACCTTAAACAAAAAAGTAACAAATCTTGACAATTTTTAAGAGAAAAGTTCTTCAATAGAAAATAAACCCGACTTTTCCCGAATTTTTAAAGTCAAAATTTCGTAAAAAATAAATCACAAAAATCAACATGTTTGCATTTCAAAGCTTTACCCAGACGGTAGGCCAAAACCACAAAGAGTTTGGATCCATTTTATAGCAGTATTTATAGACTTTTCAGATAATCAACGTTTTTTGCAACCAGATCTAAGATACTTAAGTTATGTGAAAAAACAAACCGCAACCTCTAAAAAACCCTTAAACTAAGAATGACATCTTTAATATGTTCCTAAAAAAAAGTTCTGCCATAGACAA
>NW_023002937.1:0-691 GCF_900245975.1 Drosophila guanche | reverse complement strand
ATACTTAAGTTATGTGAAAGAACAAAACGCAACCTCTGAAAAAACCTTAAACTTAAAACTACTTCCTTAATAAGTTATTAAAAAACAAGTTCTGCCATAGAAAAAAAATCCGAGCTTTTAAAGTCAAAATTTCGTACAAAATACCTCACAAAAATCAACATTTTTGCATTTCAAAGCTTTACCCAGACGGTAGGCCAAAACCACACAGAGTTTGGATCCATTTTATAGCAGAATCAATCAACTTTTCTGATAGTCAAAGTTTTTTTGCAACCAGATCTTAGATATTTAAGTTATGTGAAAAAACAAACCGCAACCTCTGAACAAACCTTAAACTAAAAAATACAAAATTGTTAGTTCTTAAAAAACAAGTTCTGGCGTAGAAAATAAAACCGACTTCTCCCGAGTTTTTAAAGTAAAAATTTCGAAAAAAAAAATCTTACAACAATCCACATTTTTGCATTTCAAAGCTTTTCCGAGACAGTAGGCCAAAATCACACAGAGTTTGGATCCATTTTATAGCAGTATCAATCAACTTTTCAGATAATCAAAGTTTTTTGCAACCAGATCTAAGATACTTAAGTTATGTAAAAAAACAAACCGCAACCTCTGAAAAAACCTTAAACTAAAAATTATAACCTTAATAAGTTCCTAAAAAACAAGTTCTGCCATAGAAAATAAACCCGACTTTTCC
>NW_023002936.1:0-691 GCF_900245975.1 Drosophila guanche | reverse complement strand
AACCTTAAACTAAAAATTACAAAATTACTAGTTCTTAAAAAACAAGTTCTGCCATAGAAAGTAAACCCGACTTTTCCTGAGTTTTTAAAGTAAACATTTCGAAAACAAAAAATCTCACAACAATCAACATTTTTGCATTTCAAAGCTTTACCCAGACGGTAGGCCAAAACCACACAGAGTTTGGATCCATTTTATAGCATAGTATCAATCAACTTTTCAGATAATCAAAGTTTTTACAACCAAAATTAAGATACTTAAGTTAAGTCAAAAAACAAACCGCAACCTCTGAAAAAAACCTTAAACTAAAAATTACAAAATTACTAGTTCTTAAAAAACAAGTTCTGCCATAGAAAATAAAACCGACTTTTCCCGAGTTTTTAAAGTCAAAATTTGGAAAAAAAAAATTCTCACAACAATCAACATTTCTGCATTTCAAAGCTTTACCCAGACGGTAGGCCAAAACCACACAGATTGGATCCATTTTATAGCAGAATCAATCAACTTTTCAGATAATCAAAGTTTTTTACAACCAGATCTAAGATACTTAAGCTATGTGAAAAAACAAATAGCTACCTCTGAAAAAACCTTAAACTTAAAATTACATCCTTAATAAGTTCTTAAAAAACAATTTCTGAAATAGAAAATAAACCCGACTTTTCCCGAGTTTTTAAAGTCAAAATTTCGATAATAA
>NW_023002935.1:0-691 GCF_900245975.1 Drosophila guanche | reverse complement strand
ACAATTTTACATAACAAAGCTTTACCCAGGCGGTAGGCCAAAACCAAACAGAGATTGGATCCACTTTATAGCAGGATCAATAAACTTTTCAGATAATCAAAGTTTTTTACAACCAAAACTAAAATACTTAGTTATGTGAAAAAACAAACCGCAACTTCTGAAAAAACCTTAAACTAAAAATTACATCCTTAATAAGTTCGTAAAAAACAAGTTCTGCCATAGAAAATAAACACGACTTTTCACGAGTTTGTAAAGTAAAAATATCGAAAAAAAAAATCTCACATCAATCAACATTTTTGGATTTCAAATCCTTACCCAGGTGGTACGCCAAAACCACACAGAGTTTGGATCCATTTTATAGCAGTATCAATCAACTTTTCAGATAATCAAAGTTTTTTACAACCAAAATTAAGATACTTAAGTTATGTGAAAAAACAAACCGCAACCTCTGAAAAAACCTTAAACTAAAAATTACATCCTTAATAAGTTCTTAAAAACAAGTTCTGCCATAGAAAATAAACCCGACTCTTCCCGAGTTTTTAAAGTCAAAATTTCGTACAAAATACCTCACAAAAATCAACATTTTTGCATTTCAAAGCTTTACCCAGACGGTAGGCAGAAACCACACAGAGTTTGGATCCATTTTATATCAGTATCAATCAACTTTTCAGATAATCAAAGTTTTTTACAA
>NW_023002934.1:0-691 GCF_900245975.1 Drosophila guanche | reverse complement strand
GCCATAGAAAATAAACCCGACTTTTCCCGAGTTTTTAAAGTAAAAATTTCGAAAACAAAAAATCTCACAACAATCAACATTTTTGCATTTCAAAGCTTTACCCAGACGGTAGGCCAAAACCACACAGAGTTTGGATCCATTTTATAGTAGAATCAATCAACTTTTCAGATAATCAAAGTTTTTTGCAATCAGATCTAAGTTACTTAAGTTATGTAAAAAACCGCAACCTCTGAAAACCCCTTAAACTAAAAATTACAAAATTGATAGTTCTTTAAAAACAAGTTCTGCCATAGAAAACAAAACCGACTTTTCCCGAGTTTTTAAAGTCAAAAATTCGTAAAAAATACCTCACAAAAATCAACATATTTGCAATTCAAAGCTTTACCCAGACGGTAGGCCAAAACCACACAGAGTTTGGATCCATTTTATAGCAGAATCAATCAATTTTTCAGATAATCAAAGTTTTTTGCAACCAGATCTAAGATACTTAACTTATGTGAAAAAACCGCAACCTCTGAAAACCCCTTAAACTAAAAATTACAAAATTGATAGTTCTTAAAAAACAAGTTCTGCCATAGAAAACAAAACCGACTTTTCCCGAGTTTTTAAAGTCAAAAATTCGTAAAAAATACCAAAAATGAACATATTTGCAATTCAAAGCTTTACCCAGACGGTAGGCCAAAACCACACA
>NW_023002933.1:0-691 GCF_900245975.1 Drosophila guanche | reverse complement strand
TTTAAGAGCTTTGAAAGTTTGTACTTTTTTTGTTTAAGGTTTTTTCAGAGGTTTCGGTTTGTTTTTTCACATAACTTAAGTATCTTAGATCTGGTTGCAAAAAACTTTGATTATCTGAAAAGTTTATTGATACGGCTATAAAATGGATCCAAACTCTTTGTGGTTTTGGTCTACCGTCTGGGAAAAGCTTTGAAACGCAAAAATATTGGTTGTTGTGAGATTTTTATTGTCGAAATATTGACTTTTAAAACTCGGTAACAGTCGGGTTTATTTTCTATGGCAGAACTTTTTTTAGGAACTTATTAAAGATGTAATTTTTAGTTTAAGGTTTGTTTAGAAGTAGCGGTCTGTTTTTTCACATAACTTAAGTATCTTAGATCTGGTTGCAAAAAACTTTGATTATCTGAAAAGTTGATTGATACTGCTAAAAAATTGATCCAAACTGTGTGTGGTTTTGGCCTACCGTCTGGGTAAAGCTTTGAAATGCAAAACTGTTGGTTGTTGTGAGATTTTTATTGTCGAAATATTGACTTTAAAAACTCGGGAACAGTCGGGTTTATTTTCTATGGCAGAACTTATTTTAGGAACTTATTAAAGATGTAATTTTTAGTTTAAGGTTTTTCCAGAGGTTGCGGTCTGTTTTTTCACATAACTTAAGTATCTTAGATCTGGTTGCAAAAAAATTTGATTA
>NW_023002932.1:0-691 GCF_900245975.1 Drosophila guanche | reverse complement strand
AAACTAAAAACGCCATTCTGTAGGGAATGGCCATATCTATCAGATCAATAAATTGGGATCCGATTGGATCATTATTATAGCCAGAAAGAAGAAATTAATTAGCAGTGCCTAAACCCACACTGTCCTGCAGCTTTTGTTGTTCTTTTCACATTCTCTCATTCACACTCTGCTTCACTCGGCCTCTGCCTCTGCCGTCCCTTTGCCTCTGCCGACTTTTAACCCCCCCCCCCCCCCCTCACGCAGCTTATATTTGTTTTATACCCGGTACTCGAAGAGTAAATAGGGTATATTGTATTTGTGCACAAAATTAATGTATGTAACACACAGAAGGAATCGTTTACGACCCCATAAAGTGTATACATTATTGATCACCATCAATAGCCGAGTCGATTGAGCCCTGTCTGTCTGTCCGTCTGTCCGTCCGTCTTGTTGAGCACCTGAATCTCAGACACTATAAAAGCTAGAGCCACCAAATTTTGCATCCAGACTTATGTATGCTCACACTGTTACAAGTGTATTTAAAAAAATGTGCCCCGCCCCCTTCCGCCCCCGCAAAAGGTCGAAAACCTCCCAAATCTACAATTTTAAAGATAGAAGAAAACTAAAAACGCCATTATGTAGGGAATGCCCCCTACATTCTTGATCACCATCAATAGCCGAGTCGATTGAGCCCTGTCTGTCTGTCCGTCTG
>NW_023002931.1:0-691 GCF_900245975.1 Drosophila guanche | reverse complement strand
TCGCCTACCGTCTGGGTAAAGCTTTGAAATGCAAAAATGTTGTTTGATGTGAGATTTTTATTGTCGAAATATTGACTTTAAAAATTCGGGAACAGTCGGGTTTATTTTCTATGGCAGAACTTCTCTTTTAAGAATTTTCAAAGTTTCTACTTTTTTTGTTTAAGGGTTTTTTAAGAGGTTGCGGTCTGTTTTTTCACATAACTTAAGTATCTTAGATCTGGTTGCAAAAAAATTTGATTATCTGAAAAGTTGATTGATACTGCTAAAAAATTGATCCAAACTGTGTGTGGTTTTGGCCTACTGTCTGGGTAAAGCTTTGAAATGTGAAAATGTTGGTTGTTGTGAGATTTTTATTGTCGAAATATTGACTTTAAAAATTCGGGAACAGTCGGGTTTATTTTCTATGGCAGAACTTTTTTTAGGAACTTATTAAAGATGTCATTTTTAATTTAAGGTTTTTTCAGAGGCTGCGGTTTGTTTTTTCACATAACTTAAGTATCTTAGATCTGGTTGCAAAAAACTTTGATTATCTAAAAGTTGATTGATACTGCTAAGAAATTGATCGAAACTGTTTGTGGTTTTTTCCTACCGTCTGGGTAAAGCTTTGAAATGCAATAATGTTGGTTGTTGTGAGATTTTTATTGTCGAAATATTGACTTTAAAAATTCGGGAACAGTCGGGTTTATTTTCT
>NW_023002930.1:0-691 GCF_900245975.1 Drosophila guanche | reverse complement strand
TCACATAACTTAAGTTTCTTAATTTTGGTTGTAAAAAACTTTGATTATCTGAAAAGTTGATTGATACTGCTATAAAATGGATCCAAACTCTGTGTGGTTTTGGCCTACCGTCTGGGTAAAGCTTTGAAATGCAAAAATGTTGATTGTTGTGAGATTTTTTGTTTTCGAAATTTTTTCTTTAAAAAATCGGAAAAAGTCGGGTTTATTTTCTATGGCAGAACTTGTTTTTTAAGAACTATCAATTTAATAATTTTTAGTTTAAGGGGTTTTCAGAGGTTGCGGTTTTTTCACATAACTTAAGTATCTTAGATCTGATTGCAAAAAACTTTGATTATCTGAAAAGTTGATTGATTCTGCTATAAAATGGATCCAAACTCTGTGTGGTTTTGGCCTACCGTCTGGGTAAAGGTTTGAAATGCAAAAATGTTGATTGTTGTGAGATTTTTTGTTTTCGAAATTTTTACTTTAAAAACTCGGGAAAAGTCGGGTTTTTTTTCTATGGCAGAACTTGTTTTTTAAGAACTTATTAAGGAAGTAACTTTTAGTTTAAGGTTTTTTCAGAGGTTGCGGTTTGTTTTTTCACATAACTTAAGTTTCTTAATTTTGGTTGTAAAAAACTTTGATTATCTGAAAAGTTGATTGATACTGCTATAAAATGGATCCAAACTCTGTGTGGTTTTGGCCTACCGTC
>NW_023002929.1:0-691 GCF_900245975.1 Drosophila guanche | reverse complement strand
TTGCCGCCGCTGTTACGTGATGTGGATGACCAGTCACTTGCAGAGAGGGCAACCATATCTGCGGCACGCGGCAAAAATGATGTGTCGGACAGAGACCATGTATCAAACCATCCAGTCACACCCGTTGGCTGCTCGGCCGTATGATCATACCGGGCATAATATCTGTCCGGATAAAGCAACGCCCCATTGCTGACCTGTATGTTTGTGGCGTTGCCAGCATTGTCATATTGCTCCCTGGTCAAAGGGACCATATCCGCAGCGGCAGGCAATGCATTGATTTTTGCATCATGGGCCTGCGTATCGACAATGCCCGTAACCAGAGTAATCCCCGCAGCCGTCCTGTCATACTGAGCGTAATACCGGGCTGGATATGCTGCTGCGACAATATCAGCGCCTGTTTGCGCTGTATTCGTGTCTGTCATTATTTTGGTCCTATTGCCGTTACCCAGATGCCGTCATAGCCACCATAAATATGGACGGTGAAACCACCGGCATCCTCATTACTGATCGTCTCACGGTGTGCGACGACGCTGCCTGTCTTGGGCTGAATAGAAATTGAGGAAGGATTTGCAGAAAATCCCTCTATATAATTGATGCGTTGTCCATCAGATACATTGGCCACATAAAACGATACTTGTTTAAGACCAAATGGCAGATGGATAACAGCAGATCCATTCCAATAACTTCCGCC
>NW_023002928.1:0-691 GCF_900245975.1 Drosophila guanche | reverse complement strand
GCAAATCGGGTGATTACAATCGAGAGTGCCCCTTAACAGTCATTTGTTCTCGTATTTTAATACAAGAAACACACAAACACTTCAATATTATTCGTATATAGTAACAACTATACACATATCCAACCAAATAAAGTATCAGACATTGCCGGCTAGGTATTTTCCCCATTTCATATATAAAGACAAATTTAAAATTTTTCATAATATGAAATATAGCAAGCACGGCACCACTCCCTATAGAGGTTTTTTGCCACGGCTTCCGCAAATCATGTGACTTCAATAGGGAGTGCCTCTTAGTAATCATTTTTTCTCGTATTTTAATAAAAGAAACACGCAAACACTTTAATATTATTCGTATATCGTAACAATTATATACATATCCAACCAAATAAAGTATCAGACATTGCCATCTAGGTATTTTCCCCATACCATATGTAAGGACAAATTTTAAATTGTTCATCATATGAAATATAGCAAGCACGACACCACTCCCTTTAGAGGTTTTTTGCCACGGCTTCCGCAAATCGGGTGCCTTCAATAGGGAGTGCCTCTTAGTAGTCATTTTTTCTCGTATTTTAATAAAAGAAACACGCAAACACTTTAATATTATTCGTATATCGTAACAATTATATACATATCCAACCAAATAAAGTATCAGACATTGCAGGCTAGGTATTTTCCCCATATCATATGT
>NW_023002927.1:0-692 GCF_900245975.1 Drosophila guanche | reverse complement strand
GATAATTAAAGTTTTTTACAACCAAAATTAAGATATTTAAGTTATGTGAAAAAACAAACCGCAACCTCTGAAAAAACCTGAAACTTAAAATTACTTTCTTAATAAGTTCTTAAAAAACAAGCTCTGCCATAGAAAATAAACCCGAGTTTTTAAAGTCAAAATTTCGCCCAAATACCTCACAAAAATGAACATTTTTGCAATTTAAAGCTTTACCGAGACGGTAGGCCAAACCCACACAGAGTTTGGATCCATTTAATAGCAGTATCAATCAACTTTTTAGATAATCAAGGTTTTTTACTACTTTTCAGATAATCAAAGTTTTTTACAACCAAAATTAAGATACTTAAGTTATGTGAAAAAACAAACCGCAATCTATGAAAAATCAAAGTAATCAAAGTTCTTTACAACCAGGTCTAAGATGGTTAAGTTATGTGAAAAAACAAACCGCTACTTCTAAAAAACCTTAAACAAAAAAGTAACAAACCTTGACAAGTTTTAAGAGAAAAGTTCTTCCATAGAAAATAAACCCGACTTTTCCCGAATTTTTAAAGTCAAAATTTCGTAAAAAATACCTCACAAAAATCAACATGTTTGCATTTCAAAGCTTTACCCAGACGGTAGGCCAAAACCACACAGAGTTTTGATCCATATTATAGCAGTATCAATCAACTTTTCAGATAATCAAAGTTTTT
>NW_023002926.1:0-692 GCF_900245975.1 Drosophila guanche | reverse complement strand
GTTGATTTTTGTGAGGTATTTTTCACGACATTTTGACTTTACAAATTCGGGAAAAGTCGGGTTTATTTTCTATGGCAGAACTTTTCTTTTAAGAATTTTCAAAGTTTGTACTTTTTTGTTTAAGGTTTTTTCAGAGATTGCGGTTTGTTTTTTCACATTACTTAAGTATCTTAGATCTGGTTCCAAAAAACTTTGATTAAAAAAAAAAATTGATCCAAACTGTGTGTGGTTTTGGCCTACCGTCTGGGTAAAGCTTTGAAATTCAAAATTTTTGGTTGTTGTGAGATTTTTATTGTCGAAATATTGACTTTAAAAACTCGGGAACAGTCGGGTTTATTTTCTATTGTAGAACTTTTCTTTTAAGAATTTTCAAAGTTTGTATTTTTTTTGTTTAAGGTTTTTTCAGAGCTTGCGGTTTGTTTTTTCACATAACTTAAGTATCTTAGATCTGGTTGCAAAAAACTTTGATTATCTGAAATTGATTGATACTGCTAAAAAAATTGATCTAAACTGTGTGTGGTTTTGGCTTACCGTCTGGGTAAAGCTTTGAAATGCAAAAATGTTGGTTGTTGTGAGATTTTTCTTTTCGAAATATTGAATTTAAAAACTCGGGAACAGTCGGGTTTATTTTCTATGGCAGAACTTTTTTTAGGAACTTATTAAAGATGTAATTTTTAGTTTAAGGTTTTTCA
>NW_023002925.1:0-692 GCF_900245975.1 Drosophila guanche | reverse complement strand
CTACCTTCTCGGAAAAGCTTTGAAATGCAAAAATGTTGATTGTTGTGAGATTTTTTTTTTCGAAATTTTGACTTTAAAAACTCGGGAAAAGTCGGGTTTATTTTCCATGGCAGAACTTGTTTTTTAAGAACTAACAATTTTGTAATTTTTTGTTTAATGTTTTTTCAGAGGTTGCGGTTTGTTTTTTCACATAACTTAAGTACCTTCATTTTGGTTGTAAAAAACTTTGATTATCTGAAAAGTTGATTGATACTGCTATAAAATGGATCCAAACTCTGTCTGGTTTTGGCCTACCGTCTGGGTAAAGCTTGGAAATGCAAAAATGTTGATTTTTGTGAGGTTTTTTTTACGAATTTTTGACTTTAAAAACTCGGGAAAAGTCGGGTTTATTTTTAATGGCAGAACTTGTTTTTTAGGAACTTATTAAGGATGTAATTTTTAGTTTAAGGTTTTTTCAGAGGTTGCGGTTTGTTTTTTCACATAACTTAAGTACCTTAGATCTGGTTGTAAAAAACTTTGATTATCTGAAAAGTTGATTGATACTGCTATAAAATGGATCCAAACTCTGTGTGGTTTTGGCCTACCGTCTGGGTAAAGCTTTGAAATGCAAAAATGTTGATTTTTGTGAGGTATTTTTTACGAATTTTTGACTTTAAAAACTCGGGAAAAGTCGGGTTTATTTTCTATGGCAG
>NW_023002924.1:0-692 GCF_900245975.1 Drosophila guanche | reverse complement strand
AAATACCTCACAAAAATCAAAATTTTTGCATTTCAAATCTGTATATTTCCCAGACGGTAAAGCAAAAACACAAAGTGTTTGGAACCAAAACCACACAGAGTTTGGATCCACTTGATAGCAGTATGAATAAACTTTTCAGATAAACAAAGTTCCATACAACCAGATCTAAGATAACTAGGTTATGTGAAAAAAACAAACCACAACCTCTGAAAAAACCTTAAACTAAAAATTACTTCCTTAATAAGTTCCTGAAAAACAAGTTCTGCCATAGAAAATAAAAAACCGACTTTTCACGAATTTTTAAGGTCCAAAATTCGAAAAATAAAATCTCACAACAATCAACATTTTTGAATTTCAAAGCCTTTCCGAGACGGTAGGCCAAAACCACAATCAGTTTGGATCCATTTTATATCAGTATCAATCAACTTTTCAGATAATCAAAGTTTTTTACAACCAAAATTAAGATACTTATGTTATGTGAAAAAACAAACCACAACCTCTGAAAAAACCTTAAACTAAAAATTACAAAATTGCTAGTTCTTAAAAAAACAAGTTCTGCCATAGAAAATAAAACCAACTTTTCCCGAGTTTTTAAAGTCAAAATTTCGAAAAAAAAAATCTCACAACAATCCACATTTTTGCATTTCAAAGCTTTTCCGAGACGGTAGGCCAAAACCACACAGAGTTTGGAT
>NW_023002923.1:0-692 GCF_900245975.1 Drosophila guanche | reverse complement strand
CCCCCCTCACGCAGCTTATATTTGTTTTATACCCGGTACTCGAAGAGTAAATAGGGTATATTGTATTTGTGCACAAAGTTAATGTATGTAACACACAGAAGGAATCGTTTCCGACCCCATAAAGTGTATATATTCTTGATCACCATCAATAGCCGAGTCGATTAAGCCTGTCTGTCAGTCCGTCTGACCGTCCGTCTGTCCGTCCGTCTTGTTGAGCACCTGAATCTCAGAGACTATAAAAGCTAGAGCCACCAAATTTTGCATCCAGACTTCTGTATGCTCACACTGTTACAAGTGTATTTAAAAAATGTGCCCCGCCCCCTTCCGCCCCCGCAAAAGGGCGAAACCCTCCCAAATCTACAATTTTAAAGATAAAAGAAAACTAAGAACGCCATTCTGTAGGGAATGGCCATATCTATCAGATCACCACAATTTAAAGATAGAAGAAAACTAAAAACGCCATTCTGTAGAGAATGGCCATATCTATCAGATCACCAAATTGGGATCCTATTGGATCATTATTATAGCCAGAAAGAAGAAATTAATTAGCAGTGGCTAAACCCACACTGTCCTGCAGCTTTTGTTGTTCTTTTCACATTCTCTCATTCACACTCTGCTTCACTCGGCCTCTGCCTCTGCCGACTTTTAACCACCCACGCCTCCCCCTCACGCTGCTTATATTTGTTTTATAC
>NW_023002922.1:0-692 GCF_900245975.1 Drosophila guanche | reverse complement strand
TCAACTTTTCAGATAATGAAAGTTCTTTACAACCAGATCTAAGATACTTAAGTTATGTGAAAAAACAAACCGCTACTTCTAAAAAACCTTAAACTAAAAATCAGGTAATAAAAGTTCTTTACAACCAGATCTAAGATACTTAAGTTATGTGAAAAAACAAACCGCAACCTCTGAAAAAACCTTAAACTAAAAATTACATCCTTAATAAGTTCTTAAAAAACAAGTTCTGCCATAGAAAATAAACCCGACTTTTCACGAGTTTTTAAAGTAAAAATATCAACAAAAAAAATCTCACAACAATCAACGTTTTTGCATTACAAAGCTTTACCCAGACATTGGGCCAAAACCACACAGAGTTTGGATCCACTTTATAGCAGTTTCAATCAACTTTTCAGGTAATCGAAGTTCTTTATAACCAGATCTAAGATACATAAGTAATGTGAAAAACCAAACCGCAACCTCTGAAAAAACCTTAAACTACAAATTACAAAATTTGCTAGTTCTTAAAAAACAAGTTCTGCCATAGAAAATAAACCCGACTCTTCTCGAGTTTTTAAAGTCAAAATTTCGTAAAAAATACCTCACAACAATCAACATTTTTGCATTTCAAAGCTTTTCCGAGACGGTAGGACAAAACCACAGACAGTTTGGATCCATTTTATAGCAGTTTAAATCAACTTTTCAGATAATCA
>NW_023002921.1:0-692 GCF_900245975.1 Drosophila guanche | reverse complement strand
GAATCCATTTAATAGCAGTATCAATCAACTTTTCAGATAATCAAAGTTTTTTACATCCAAAATTAAGATACTTAAGTTATGTGAAAAAACGAACCGCAACCTCTGAAAAAACCGTAAACTAAAAATTACAAAATTGCTAGTTCTTAAAAAACAAGTTCTGCCATAGAAAATAAAACCAACTTTTCCCAAGTTTTTAAAGTCAAAATTTCAAAAAAAAAAATCTCACAACAATCCACATTTTTGCATTTCAAAGCTTTTCCGAGACGGTAGGCCAAAAGCACACAGATCCACTTTATAGCAGTATCAATCAACTTTTCAGATAATCAAAATTTTTTACAACCAAAATTAAGATACTTAAGTTATGTGAAAAAACAAACCGAAACCTCTGAAAAAAACTTAAACTAAAAATGACAAAATTGCTAGTTCTTAAAAAACAAGTTCTGCCATAGAAAATAAAACCAACTTTTCCCGAGTTTTTAAAGTCAAAAATTCGAAAAAAAAAAAAATCTCACAACAATCCACATTTTTGCATATCAAAGCTTTTCCGAGACGGTAGGCCAAAACCACACAGAGTTTGGATCCATTTTATAGCAGAATCAATCAACTTTTCAGATAATCAAAGTTTTTTTGCAACCAGATCTAAGATACTTATCTTATGAAAAAAAACAAACCGCAAGCTCTAAAAAAAACCT
>NW_023002920.1:0-692 GCF_900245975.1 Drosophila guanche | reverse complement strand
AAAGTGTATATATTCTTGATCACCATCAATAGCCGAGTCGATTGAGCCCTGTCTGTCTGTCCGTCTGTCCGTCCGTCCGTCTGTCCGTCCGTCTTGTTGAGCACCTGAATCTCAGAGACTATAAAAGCTAGAGCCACCAAATTTTGCATCCAGACTTCTGTATGCTCACACTGTTACAAGTGTATTTAAAAAATGTGTCCCGCCCCATTCCGCCCCGCAAAATGGCGAAAACCTCCCAAATCTACAATTTTAAAGATAAAAGAAAACTAAAAACGCCATTCTGTAGGGAATGGTCATATATATCAGATAAATAAAATGGGATCCGATTGGATCATTATTATAGCCAGAAAGAAGAAATTAATTAGCAGTGGCTAAACCCACACTGTCCTGCAGCTTTTGTTGTTCTTTTCATATTCTCTCATTCACACACTGCTTCACTCGGCCTCTGCCTCTGCCGTCCCCTGCCTCTGCCGACTTTAAACCACCCACCCCCCCCTCCCCCCCTCACAGCTTATATTTTTTTTATACCCGGTACTCGAAGAGTAAATAGGGTATATTGTATTTGTGCACAAAGTTTATGTATGTAACACACAGAAGGAATCGTTTCCGACCCCATAAAGTGTATATATTCTTGATCACCATCAATAGCCGAGTCGATTGAGCATTGTCTGTCTGTCCGTCTGTCCGTCCGT
>NW_023002919.1:0-692 GCF_900245975.1 Drosophila guanche | reverse complement strand
CTAAGATACTTAAGTTATGTGAAAAAACAAACCGCCAATTCTAAAAAAACTTTAAACTAAAAATTACATCCTTATTAAGTTCTTAAAAAACCAGTTCTGCCATAGAAAATAAACCCGACTGTTAACGAATATGTAAAGCCAAAATGTCGTGAAAAATACCTCACATACATCAACATTTTTGCATTTCAAAGCTTTACCCAGACGGTAGGCGAAATCCACACACAGTTTGGATAAATTTTTTAGCAGTATCAACCAACTTTTCACATAATGAAAGTTTTTTGCAACCAGATCTAAGATACTTAAGTTATGTGAAAAAACAAACCGCCAATTCTAAAAAAACTTTAAACTAAAAATTACATCTTTAATAAGTTCCTAAAAAAAAAGTTCTGCCATAGAAAATAATCCCGACTGTTCCCGAGTTTTTAAAGTCAATATTTCGACAATAAAAATCTCACAACAATCAACATTTTTGCATTTCAAAGCTTTACCCAGACGGTAGGCCACAACCACACACAGTTTGGATCCATTTTATAGCAGTATCAATCAACTTTACAGATAATCAAAATTTTTTGCAACCAGATCTAAGATACTTAAGTTATGTGAAAAAACAGACCGCAACCTCTTAAAAAACCTTAAACTAAAAATTACATCTTTAATAAGTTCCTAAAAAAAAGTTCTGCCATAGAAAATAA
>NW_023002918.1:0-692 GCF_900245975.1 Drosophila guanche | reverse complement strand
ACTCCTCTCTGACACTCACTCTCTTGTCCGCCCATCAGTTAGATCCTCTAAAGATCTAAAGATTGATCTTAAGATCAATCAGCAAGCAGCGTTCCAATTCGTTCGGAGGTACTATAAACATGGAATTTAATAGGCCAATGAAATTCATTAAATATACCATTATACCATACCGATATACCGTAAATATACAATGAACCCAATTTCGTTACCTTAAATACCTTAAATGGTCTTGCCCGATCCATTGTTTTTGGCTCATATCGATGGCTTATATATCCGTTTATAGCCCGTTTTCATTTGCCATATTATTGGCATTGCTCAACACTGAATATCGATAGCACACAATGCGTGTATCGATGTGCTTACTTTTTTATCAGCCATCCCTAACACTTTTCAGATGCTTGTCAAAAAAAAAAAGCATCTGAATAAAAGGTTTAATTAAACCACCAGCGAGAAGAAAAGGAATGTAAGTACGCTCTACAATTAAGTTTTTCGGTTGATAGAATGTGGCAATTCGAACAGTCTACGAACAGTCTACCTGTGGCACTTGCCACAGCCATTTGGCCGGTCCAAAATCTAATTGAAATCTCTATTCTCAGACAATGGATGATAGGCGTCGTGAGGACTTTGAGAAAGCTTTAAGCGTGCTCGAAAACCGGCACCCAGGGGAGCAGCGGCCGCCACGGTGCGAGCCC
>NW_023002917.1:0-692 GCF_900245975.1 Drosophila guanche | reverse complement strand
CCCCTCCCCCCCTCACGCAGCTTATATTTGTTTTATACCCGGTACTCAAAGGGTAAATAGGGTATATTGTATTTGTGCACAAAGTTAATGTATGTAACATACAGAAGGAATCGTTTCCGACCCCATGAAGTGTATATATTCTTGATCACCATCAATAGCCGAGTCGATTGAGCCCTGTCTGTCTGTCCGTCTGTCCGTCTGTCCGTCCGTCTGTCCGTCCGTCTTGTTGCGCACCTGAATCTAAGAGACTATAACAGCTAGAGCCACCAAATTTTGCATCCAGACTTCTGTATGCTCACACTGTTACAAATGTATTTAAAAAATGTGCCCGCCCCATTCCGCCCCCGCAAAAGGGCGAAAACCTCCCAAATCTACAATTTTAAAGATAAAAGAAAACAAAAAACGCCATTCTGTAGGGAAGGGCCATATCTATCAGATCACCAAATTGGGATCCGATTGGATCATTCTTATAGCCAGAAAGAAGAACTTAATAAGCAGTGGCTAAACCCACACTGTCCTGCTGCTTTTGTTATTCTTTTCACATTCTCTCATTCACACTCTGCTTCACTCGGCCTCTGCCTCTGCCGTCCCTCTGCCTCTGCCGACTTTTAACCACCCCCCTCCCCCCCTCACGCAGCTTATATTTGTTTTATACCCGGTACTCAAAGGGTAAATAGGGTATATTGTATTTG
>NW_023002916.1:0-692 GCF_900245975.1 Drosophila guanche | reverse complement strand
TTGGTGATCTGATAGATATGGCCATTCCCTACAGAATGGCGTTTTTAGTTTTCTTCTATCTTTAAATTGTGGTGATCTGATAGATATGGCCATTCCCTACAGAATGGCGTTTTTAGTTCTCTTTTATCTTTAAAATTGTAGATTTGGGAGGTTTTCGCCCTTTTGCGGGGGCGGAAGGGGGCGGGGCACATTTTTTAAATACACTTGTAACAGTGTGAGCATACAGAAGTCAGGATGCAAAATTTGGTGGCTCTAGCTTTTAGAGTCTCTGAGATTCAGGTGCTCAACAAGACGGACGGACAGACGGACGGACAGACGGACAGACAGACAGGGCTCAATCGACTCGGCTATTGATGGTGATCAAGAATATATACACTTTATGGGGTCGGAAACGATTCCTTCTGTGTGTTACATACATTCACTTTGTGCACAAATACAATATACCCTTTTTACTCTTCGAGTACCGGGTATAAAACAAATATAAGCTGCGTGAGGGGGGGGGGGCATTCCCTACAGAATGGCGTTTTTAGTTTTCTTTTATCTTTAAAATTGTAGATTTGCAGGACAGTGTGGGATTAGCCACTGCTAATTAATTTCTTCTTTCTGGCTATAATAATGATCCAATCGGATCCGAATTTGGTGATCTGATAGATAGGCCATTCCCTACAGAATAGCGTTTTTAGTTTTCTTTT
>NW_023002915.1:0-692 GCF_900245975.1 Drosophila guanche | reverse complement strand
TGGTGATCTGATAGATATGGCCATTCCCTACAGAATGGCGTTTTTAGTTTTCTTCTATCTTTAAAATTGTAGATTTGGGAGGTTTTCGCCCTTTTGCGGGGGCGGGGCACATTTTTTAAATCCACTTGTAACAGTGTGAGCATGCAGAAGTCTGGATGCAAAATTTGGTGGCTCTAGCTTTTATAGTCTCTGAGATTCAGGTGCTCAACAAGACGGACGGACAGACGGAAGGACAGACGGACAGACAGACAGGGCTCAATCGACTCGGCTATTGATGGTGATCAAGAATCAAAACACTTTATGGGGTCGGAAACGATTCCTTCTGTGTGTTACATACATTAACTTGTGAAGGTTGCAGACCAAAAACAAAAGGTTAGAATGTTTGTTTGTTTTTGGGGAACAGTCTTCTAATTTTATCAAGAAAATATTGAACCTCCCCCACTGTACGCATTCCAGCGAGAGCCCACATGCAAGATCAGAAGCTGTTATCTTCAAAAGCTCTCTCTTTCGAAATTGCATGTGCGAGCACCGTTCACATGTGAGCTTTTCTCTCTTCAAACATAGCTTACGGCTAGCCCTTCGAGAACCTTCTTAGCTCTCTCATACACAGCTTTTGGAGGGGTAAAATAGTTAGGCTAAGTGCATGCTGCACAGAACAAAAATTGCATTCAAGGTTTGAAGACTTAATTGAT
>NW_023002914.1:0-692 GCF_900245975.1 Drosophila guanche | reverse complement strand
AAAACAAACCGCAACCTCTGAAAAAACCTTAAACTAAAACTTACTTCCTTAATAAGTTCCTAAAAAACAAGTTCTGCCATAGAAAATAAATCCGAGTTTTTAAAGTCAAAATTTCGGAAAAAATACCTCACTAAAATCAACATTTTTGCATTTCAAAGCTTTACCCAGACGGTAGACCAAAACCACAAACAGTTTGGATCCATTTTATAGCAGTATCAATCAACCTTTCAGATAATCAAAGTTTTTTACAACCAAAATTTAGATACTTAAGTTATGTGAATAAACAAACCGCAACCTCTGAAAAAACTGATTAAAAAAAAAAATCTCACAACAATCAACATTTTTCCATTTCAAAGCTTTTCCGAGACGGTAGACAAAAACCACAAACAGTTTGGATCCATTTTATAGCAGTATCAATCAACTTTTCAGATAATCAAAATTTTTTACAACCAAAATTAAGATACTTAAGTTATGTGAAAAAACAAAACGGCAACCTCTGAAAAAACCTTAAACTAAAAATTACATCCTTAATAAGATCCCAAAAAACAAGTTCTGCCATAAAAAATAAACCCGACTAAGCCAAAACCACACAGAGTTTGGATCCATTTTATAGCAGTATTAATCAACTTTTCAGATAATCAAAGTTTTTTACAACCAAAATTAGGATACTTAAGTTATGTGACAAAACAAAC
>NW_023002913.1:0-692 GCF_900245975.1 Drosophila guanche | reverse complement strand
TTTTTTTTTTCGGAATTTTGACTTTAAAAACTCGGGAAAAGTCGGTTTTATTTTCTATGGCAGAACTTGTTTTTTAAGAGCTAGCAATTTTGTAATTTTTAGTTTAAGGTTTTTTCAGAGGTTTCGGTTTGTTTTTTCACATAACTTAAGTATCTTAACTGTGGTTGTAAAAAACTTTGATTATCTAAAAAGTTGATTGATACTGCTATAAAATGCATCCAAACTCTGAGTGGTTTTTGCCTACCGTCTCGAAAAGCTTTGAAATGCAAAAATGTGGATTGTTGTGAGATTTTTTTTTTCGAAATTTTGACTTTAAAAACTCGGGAAAAGTTGGTTTTATTTTCTATGGCAGAACTTGGTTTTTTCAGATGTTGCGGTTGGTTTTTCACATAACTTAAGTATCTTAATTTTGGTTGTAAAAAATTTTGATTATCTGAAAAGTTGATTGATACTGCTATAAAGTGGATCCAAACTCTGTGTGGTTTTGGCCTATCGTCTCGGAAAAGCTTTGAAATGCAAAAATGTTGATTGTTGTGAGATTTTTTTCACGAAATTTTGACCTTAAAAACTCGGGAAAAGTCGGTTTTATTTTCTATGGCAGAACTTGTTTTTTAAGAACTAGCAATTTTGTAATTTTTCGTTTAAGGTTTTTTCAGAGGTTGCGGTTCGTTTTTTCACATAACTTAAGTATC
>NW_023002912.1:0-692 GCF_900245975.1 Drosophila guanche | reverse complement strand
ATAATCAAAATTTTTTACAACCAAAATTAAGATACTTAAGTTATGTGAAAAAACGAACCGCAACCTCTGAAAAAACCTTAAACTAAAAATTACAAAATTGCTAGTTCTTAAAAAACAAGTTCTGCCATAGAAAATAAAACCAACTTTTCCCGAGTTTTTAAAGTCAAAAATTCGAAAAAAAAAAAATCTCACAACAATCCACATTTTTGCATTTCAAAGCTTTTCGAGACGGTAGGCCAAAACCACTCAGAGTTTGGATCCATTTTATAGCAGAATCAATCAACTTTTCAGATAATCAAAATTTGTTTGCAACCAGATCTAAGATACTTAAGTTATGTGAAAAAACGAACCGCAACCTCTGAAAAAACCTTAAACTAAAAATTACAAAATTGCTAGTTCTTAAAAAACAAGTTCTTCCATAGAAAATAAACCCGACTTTTCCCGAATTTTTAAAGTAAAAATTTCGAAGAAAAAAAAAATCTCACAACAATCCACATTTTTGCATTTCAAAGCTTTTCCGAGACGGTAGGCCAAAACCACAAAAAGTTTGGATCCATTTAATAGCAGTATCAATCAACTTTTCAGATAATCAAAGTTTTTTACAACCAAAATTAAGATACTTAAGTTATGTGAAAAAACAAACCACATCATCTGAAAAAACCTTAAACTAAAAATTAAAAATTTACTAGTTC
>NW_023002911.1:0-692 GCF_900245975.1 Drosophila guanche | reverse complement strand
ATCATATGTAAGGACAAATTTTAAGTTTTTCATCATATGAAATATACCAAGCACGACACCACTCCCTATAGAGGTTTTTTTCCACGGCTTCCGCAAATCGGGTGCCTTCAATAGGGAGTGCCTCTTAGTAGTCATTTTTTCTCGTATTTTAATACAAGAAACACACAAACACTTCAATATTATTCGTTTATAGTAACAACTATACACATATCCAACCAAATAAAGTATCAGACATTGCCGGCTAGGTATTTTCCCCATTTCATATGTAAAGACAAATTTTAAGTTTTTCATCATATGAAATATACCAAGCACGACACCACTCCCTATAGAGGTTTTTTGCCACGGCTTCCGCAAACCGGGTGCCTTTAATAGGGAGTGCCTCTTAGTAGTCATTTTTTCTAGTATTTTAATAAAAGAAACACGCAAACACTTCAATATTATTAGTATATAGTAACAACTATACACATATCCAACCAAATAAAGTATCAGACATTGCAGGCTAGGTATTTTCCCCATATCATATGTAAGGACAAATTTTAAATTGTTCATCATATGAAATATACCAAGCTCGACACCACTCCCTATAGAGGTTTTCTGCCACGGCTTCCGCAAATCGCAATTAATAAAAGAAACACGCAAACACTTCAATATTATTAGTATATAGTAACAACTATACACATATCCAACCATTA
>NW_023002910.1:0-692 GCF_900245975.1 Drosophila guanche | reverse complement strand
TTTTTGGTTTAAGGTTTGTTCAGAGGTTGCGGTTTGTTTTTTCACATAACTTAAGTATCTTAATTTTGGTTGTAAAAAACTTTGATTATCTGAAAAGTTGATTGATACTGCTATAAAATGGATTCAAACTGTGTGGTTTTGGCCTACCGTCTCGGAAAAGCTTTGAAATGCAAAAATGTGGATTGTTGTGAGATTTTTTTTTGTTGAAATTTTGACTTTAAAAACTCGGGAAAAGTTTGTTTTATTTTCTATGGCAGAACTTGTTTTTTAAGAACTAGTAACTTTGTAATTTTTAGTTTAAGGTTTTTTCAGAGGTTGTGGTTTGTTTTTTTACATAACTTAAGTATCTTAATTTTGGTTGTAAAAAACTTTGATTATCTGAAAAGTTGATTGATACTGCTATAAAATGGATCCAAACTGTGTGGTATTGGCCTACCGTCTGGGTAAAGCTTTGAAATGCAAAAATGTTGATTGATGTGAGATTTTTTTTTCTATATTTTTACTTTAAAAACTCGGGAAAAGTCGGGTTTATTTTCTATGGCAGAACTTGTTTTTTAGGAACTTATTAAGGATGTAATTTTTAGTTTAAGGTTTTTTCAGAGGTTGCGGTTTGTTTTTTCACATAACTTAAGTATCTTAATTTTTGTTGTAAAAAACTTTGATTATCTGAAAAGTTGATTGATACTGCTATA
>NW_023002909.1:0-693 GCF_900245975.1 Drosophila guanche | reverse complement strand
AATAAAACCAACTTTTCCCAAGTTTTTAAAGTCAAAATTTCGAAAAAAAAAATCTCACAACAATCCACATTTTTGCATTTCAAAGCTTTTCCGAGACGGTAGGCCAAAACCACAAAAAGTTTGGATCCTTTTAATAGCAGTATCAATCAACTTTTCAAATAATCAAGGGTTTTTACAACCAAAATTAAGATACTTAAGTTATGTGAAAAAACAAACCGCAACCTCTGAAAAAACCTTAAACTAAAAATTACAAAATTGCTAGTTCTTAAAAAACAAGTTCTGCCATAGAAAATAAAACCAACTTTTCCCGAGTTTTTAAAGTCGAAATTTCGAAAAAAAAAATCTCACAACAATCAACATTTTTGCATTTCAAAGCTTTTCCGAGACCGTAGGCCAAAACCACAAACAGTTTGGATCCATTTAATAGCAGTATCAATCAACTTTTCAGATAATCAAAGTTTTTTACATCCAAAATTAAGATACTTAAGTTATGTAAAAAACAAACCAGAACCTCTGAAAAAACCTTAACCTAAAAATTACAAAATTACTATTTCTTAAAAAACAAGTTCTGCCATAGAAAATAAAACCGACTTTTCCCGAGTTTTTAAAGTCAAAATTTCGAAAAAAAAATCTCACAACAATCAACATTTTTGCATTTCAAAGCTTTTCCGAGACGGTAGGCCAAAACCACAA
>NW_023002908.1:0-693 GCF_900245975.1 Drosophila guanche | reverse complement strand
TTAGAATAGAAGAAGAAAAACATGAAATTTATGCGTAGTTAATAATAGATTCTAAAGGGTGCATCATCGGTCTCATTGTGTCCATGGAAGGGTATTGGTAAAATACCTCTTCATAACGCTTCTTGTTATTTTGCATATTTCTACATTTCTTTAACAGTTAGAACGTGAAATTGGGCCCAACGACACCAACAGCTATTTAAAAGTCTGTAAGTAGACACACATATACACACATACACTCCGGGTCAGGAGAATAGCGTCTACACAGTGAGACATGCATGCTTAACCATATATAAAATGAATTAATATTAACTCTAATCACTACAATTATGCCATTTAATTCATTTAATTAATTAATTCTTACTTTATATTTTGATTATATTATTTTTATTCATATTTGATCATTCTCTTGAATTCCTATGTATTAAATTAGTCCCACATATATAATACACATGCAGTAAAAATAGTTTTAAGGGTTAGGGTAGAAATAATGGGGGTACAAACAACCTGAAGTCATACAAGTCAAAGTAAAATTATAACGATTTAACATGAATTTCTAATCTGATTTTTGGGAGGGGTTCCTAAGGCACATAGGCAGCAGCGGCAGGTTTTGGGTAGAACCATAATGGCATATTCTTATGTTATTCTACATGGAGGGTGGGTCAAGAGGGAAGAGCACATCCACCTTGCTCTTCA
>NW_023002907.1:0-693 GCF_900245975.1 Drosophila guanche | reverse complement strand
GTTTTGGCCTACCGTCTGGGTAAAGCTTTGAAATGCAAAAATGTTGATTTTTGTGAGGTATATTTTACGAATTTTTGACTTTAAAAACTCGGGAAAAGTCGGTTTTATTTTCTATGGCAGAACTTGTTTTTTAAGAACTTATTAAGGAAGTAATTTTAAGTTTAAGGTTTTTTCAGGGGTTGGGGTTTGTTTTTTCACATAACTTAAGTATCTAAGATCTGGTTGCAAAAAACTTTGATTATCAGAAAAGTTGATTGATACTGCTATAAAATGGATCCAAATACTGTGTGGTTTTGGCCTACCGTCTGGGTAAAGCTTTGAAATGCAAAAATTTTGATTTTTGTGAGGTATATTTTACGAATTTTTGACTTTAAAAACTCGGGAAAAGTCGGTTTTATTTTCTATAGCAGAACTTGTTTTTTAAGAACTTATTAAGGAAGTTATTTTAAGTTTAAGGTTTTTTCAGAGGTTGCGGTTTGTTTTTTCACATAACTTAAGTATCTAAGATCTGGTTGCAAAAAACTTTGATTATCAGAAAAGTTGATTGATACTGCTATAAAATGGCTCCAAAATCTGTGTGGTTTTGGCCTACCGTCTGGGTAAAGCTTTGAAATGCAAAAATTTTGATTGTTGTGAGATTTTTTGTTTTCGAAATTTTGACTTTAAAAACTCGGGAAAAGTCGGGTTTATTTT
>NW_023002906.1:0-693 GCF_900245975.1 Drosophila guanche | reverse complement strand
TTTGGCCTACCGTCTCGGTTAAGCTTTGAAATGCAAAAATGCTTATTGTTGTGAGATTTTTTTTTCTTTCGAAATTTTGATTTTAAAAACTCGGGAAAAGTCAGTTTTATCTTCTATGGCAGAACTTGTTTTTTAAGAACTATCAATTTTTTTATTTTTGTTTAAGGTTTTTTTCAGAGGTTGCGGTTTGTTTGTTCACATAACTTAAGTATCTTAATTGTGGTTGTAAAAAAACTTTGATAATCTGAAAAGTTGATTCATACTGCTATAAAATGGATCCAAACACAGTGTGGTTTTGGCCTACCGTCTGGGTAAAGCTTTGTAATGCAAAAATGCTTATTTTTGTGAGATTTTTTTTTCCAAATTTTGACCTTAAAAACTCGGGAAAAGTCGGGTTTATTTTCTATGGCAGAACTTGTTTTTTAAGAACTTTTTAAGGAAGTAATTTTAAGTTTCAGGTTTTTTCAGAGGTTGCGGTTTGTTTTTTCACATAACTTAAGTATCTTAATTGTGGTTGTAAAAAACTTTCATTATCTGAAAAGTTGATTGTTGTGAGATTTTTTTTCCAAATTTTGACTTTAAAAACTCGGGAAAAGTCGGGTTTATTTTCTATGGCAGAACTTGTTTTTTAGGAACTTATTAAGGATGTCATTTTTAGTTTAACGTTTTTTTAGAGGTTGCGGTTTGTTTTTT
>NW_023002905.1:0-693 GCF_900245975.1 Drosophila guanche | reverse complement strand
ATTTCTTCTTTCTGGCTATAATAATGATCATATCGGATCCCAATTTATTGATCTGATAGATATGGCCATTCCCTACAGAATGGTAGGGCAGAGGGACGGCAGAGGCAGATGCCGAGTGAAGCAGAGTGTGAATGAGAGAATGTGAAAAGAACAACAAAAGCTGCAGGACAGTGTGGGTTTTGCCACTGCTAATTAATTTATTCTTTCTGGCTATAATAATGACCCATTAGGATCCCAATTTATTGATCTGATAGATATGACCATTCCCTTCAGAATGGCGTTTTTAGTTTTCTTCTATCTTTAAAATTGTAGATTTGGGAGGTTTTCGCCCTTTTGCGGGGGCGGAATGGGGCGGGGCACACTTTTTAAATACACTTGTAAAAGTGTGAGCATACAGAAGTCTGGATGCAAAATTTGGTGGCTCTAGCTTTTATAGTCTCTGAGATTCAGGTGCTCAACAAGACGGACGGGCAGACGGACGGACAGACGGACAGGCAGACAGGGCTCAATCGACTCGGCTATTGATGGTGATCAAGAATACATACACTTTATGGGGTCGTAAACGATTCCTTCTGTGTGTTACATACATTAACTTTGTGCACAAATACAATATACCCTATTTACTCTTCGACTACCGGGTATAAAACAAATATAAGCTGCGTGAGGGGGGGGGGGGGGGGGTTAAAAGGGGGA
>NW_023002904.1:0-693 GCF_900245975.1 Drosophila guanche | reverse complement strand
AGACCAGACAGTACCTGGCAGGTTGAAATCCCCAAGAACTATTAAATGGTCTTTATCTGATAGCGAGGAAGAAACAGTTTTTAAGGCAGACAAATGCTGCTCGTATATTAGTACATCCGAAGACGGTGGAATATACGAGCAAGTGACATAAATAGACTGGCCGGGAAGAATCAGTCTAACACAGAGGAATTCCAGTTCTTGTGAGACCTGGACTATGAAAAGTTCCGACGTAAAGTTAGAGTTTACTGCAATCAGAACCCCTCCTCCACGTCGAGACGAACGATCATTCCTATAAATTGTGTACCGATCTGCCAAAACTTCGGAACTAAGAATGTCCGGCTTTAACCAGGATTCGGTAAAAACAATAACATGGGATGAAAATGTGAAACTATCCATAAAAAGAGTGCTCAGCTTACTACGTAAGCCGCGAGCATTTTGATAGGCTACAAAGAGGGATGTTAGTTTTTTGACTGCAAGGAATTGCAGTGGGAAGCGGGGAATGGAGCAGAGGAGGAAGGACCACTGGCCTCACTACTAGGAAGAGTTATGGGGGGCCTATTTTTCTTCTTAGCCTTAAACTCTTTCACAACCAGGTGCTCTGGCCAAAATTTGGAAGAGCAAATGGTCCCGAAATGAGTTGGAGACACGCTAATCTTGAAAGAGGATATCTCCCTGGCATATGAGAAATTAAAC
>NW_023002903.1:0-693 GCF_900245975.1 Drosophila guanche | reverse complement strand
GTAAATAATTTTGATTATCTGAAAAGTTGATTGATACTGCTATAAAGTGGATCCAAACTCTGTGTGGTTTTGGCCTACCGTCTCGGAAAAGCTTTGAAATGCAAAAATGTGGATTGTTGTGAGATTTTTTGTTGTTGAAATTTTGACTTTAAAAACTCGGGAAAAGTTGGTTTTATTTTCTATGACAGAACTTGTTTTTTAAGAACTAGTAACTTTGTAATTTTTAGTTTAAGGTTTTTTCAGAGGTTGTGGTTTGTTTTTTTACATAACTTAAGTATCTTAATTTTGGTTGTAAAAAACTTTGATTATCTGAAAAGTTGATTGATACTGCTATAAAATGGATCCAAACTGTGTGGTATTGGCCTACCGTCTGGGTAAAGCTTTGAAATGCAAAAATGTTGATTGATGTGAGATTTTTTTTTTTTTCGATATTTTTACTTTAAAAACTCGGGAAAAGTCGGGTTTATTTTCTATGGCAGAACTTGGTTTTTATCAACTTATTAAGGATGTAATTTTTAGTTTAAGGTTTTTTCAGAGGTTGCGGTTTGTTTTTTCACATAAGTTAAGAATCTGAATTTTGGTTGTACAAAATTTTGATTATCTGAAAAGTTGATTGATACTGCTATAAAGTGGATCCAAACTCTGTGTGGTTTTGGCCTACCGTCTGGATAAAGCTTTAAAATGCAAAAATGT
>NW_023002902.1:0-693 GCF_900245975.1 Drosophila guanche | reverse complement strand
TCAGAGGTTTCGGTTTGTTTTTTCACATAACTTAAGTATCTTAGATCTGGTTGCAAAAAACTTTAATTATCTGAAAAGTTTATTGATACTGCTAAAAAATTGATCCAAACTGTGTGTGGTTTTGGCCTACCGCCTGGGTAAAGCTTTGAAATGCAAAAATGTTGGTTGTTGTGAGATTTTTATTGTCGAAATATTGAGTTTAAAAACTCGGGAACATTAGGGTTTATTTTCTATTGCAGAACTTTTTTTAAGAGCTTTCAAAGTTTGTACTTTTTTTGTTTAATGTTTTTTCAGGGGTTTCGGTTTGTTTTTTCACATAACTTAAGTATCTTAGATCTGGTTGCAAAAAACTTTAATTATCTGAAAAGTTTATTGATACTGCTAAAAAATTGATCCAAACTGTGTGTGGTTTTGGCCTACCGCCTGGGTAAAGCTTTGAAATGCAAAAATGTTGGTTGCTGTGAGATTTTTATTGTCGAAATATTGACTTTAATAACTCGGGAACATTAGGGTTTATTTTCTATTGCAGAAATTTTTTTTAAGAGCTTTCAAAGTTTGTACTTTTTTTGTTTAATGTTTTTTCAGAGGTTTCGGTTTGTTTTTTCACATAACTTAAGTATCTTAGATCTGGTTGCAAAAAACTTTGATTATCTGAAAAGTTGATTGATACTGCTAAAAAATTGATCCAAACTG
>NW_023002901.1:0-693 GCF_900245975.1 Drosophila guanche | reverse complement strand
TTTTATACCCGGTACTCGAAGAGTAAATAGAGTATATTGTATTTGTGCACAAAGTTAATGTATGTAACACACAGAAGGAATCGTTTCCGCCCCCAAAAAGTGTATGTATTCTTGATCACCATCAATAGCCGAGTCGATTGAGCCCTGTCTGTCCGTCCGTCTGTCCTTCCGTCTGTCTGTCCGTCTTGTTGAGCACCTGAATCTCAGAGACTATAAAAGCTAGAGCCACCAAAATTTTGCATCCAGACTTCTGTATGCTGACACTGTTACAAGTGTATTTAAAAAATGTGCCCCGCCCATTCCGCCCCGCAAAAGGGCGAAAACCTCCCAAATCTACAATTTTAAAGATAGAAGAAAACTAAAAACGCCATTCTGTAGCTTATATTTGTTTTATACCCGGTACTCGAAGAGTAAATAGAGTATATTGTATTTGTGCACAAAGTTAATGTATGTAACACACAGAAGGAATCGTTTCCGCCCCCATAAAGTGTATGTATTCTTGATCACCATCAATAGCCGAGTCGATTGAGCCCTGTCTGTCCGTCCGTCTGTCCTTCCGTCTGTCTGTCCGTCTTGTTGAGCACCTGAATCTCAGAGACTATAAAAGCTAGAGCTACCAAATTTTGCATCCAGACTTCTGTATGCTCACACTATTACAAGTGTATTTAAAAAATGTGCCCCGCCCATTCCGCC
>NW_023002900.1:0-693 GCF_900245975.1 Drosophila guanche | reverse complement strand
TTTTTTCACATAACTTAAGTATCTTAACTGTGGTTGTAAAAAACTTTGATTATCTGAAAAGTTGATTGATACTGCTATAAAATGGATCCAAACTCTGAGTGGTTTTGGCCTACCGTCTCGAAAAGCTTTGAAATGCAACAATGTGGATTGTTGTGAGATTTTTTTTTTCGAAATTTTGACTTTAAAAACTTGGGAAAAATTTGGTTTTATTTTCTATGGCAGAACTTGTTTTTTAAGAACTATCAATTTTGTAATTTTTGGTTTAAAGTTTTTTCAGAGGTTGCGGTTCGTTTTTTCACATAACTTAAGTATCTTAATTTTGGATGTAAAAAACTTTGATTATCTGAAAAGTTGATTGATACTGCTATTAAATGGATCTAAACTGTTTGTGGTTTTGGCCTACGGTCTCGGAAAAGCTTTGAAATGCAAAAATGTTGATTGTTGTGAGATTTTTTTTTTCGAAATTTTGACTTTAAAAACTCGGGAAAAGTCGCTTTTATTTTCTATGGCAGAACTTGTTTTTTAAGAACTAGTAATTTTGTAATTTTTAGTTTAAGGTTTTTTCAGAGGTTGTGGTTTGTTTTTTCACATAACTTAAGTATCTTAATTTTGGTTGTAAAAAATTTTGATTATCTGAAAAGTTGATTGATACTGCTATAAAGTGGATCCAAACTCTGTGTGGTTTTGGCCTAC
>NW_023002899.1:0-693 GCF_900245975.1 Drosophila guanche | reverse complement strand
AAATAAACCCGACCTTTCCCGAATTTTTAAAGTAAAAATTTCGAAAACAAAAAATCTCACAACAATAAGCATTTTTGCATTTCAAAGCTTAACCGAGACGGTAGGCCAAAACCACACAGAGTTTGGATCCATTTTATAGCAGTATCAATCAACTTTTCAGATAATTAAAGTTTTTTACAACCAAAATTAAGATACTTAAAATATGTGAAAAAACAAACCGCAACCTATGAAAAATCAAAGTAATCAAAGTTCTTTACAACCAGGTCTAAGATGGTTAAGTTATGTGAAAAAACAAACCGCTACTTCTAAAAAACCTTAGACAAAAAAGTAACACACTTTGAAAATTTTTAAAAGAAAAGTTCTTCCATAGAAAATAAACCCGACTTTTCCCGAATTTTTAAAGTCAAAATTTTGTAAAAAATACCTCACAAAAATCAACATGTTTGCATTTCAAAGCTTTACCCAGACGAAAGGCCAAAACCACACAGAGTTTTGATCCATATTATAGCAGTATCAATCAACTTTTCAGATAATCAAAGTTTTTTACAACCAAAATGAAGATACTTAAGTTATGTAAAACAACAAACCGCAACCTCTGAAAAAACCTTAAACTTAAAATTACTTTCTTAATAAGTTCTTAAAAAACAAGTTCTGCCATAGAAAATAAACCCGAGTTTTTAAAGTCAAAATTTT
>NW_023002898.1:0-693 GCF_900245975.1 Drosophila guanche | reverse complement strand
CTTTGATTATCTGAAAAGTTGATTGATTCTGCTATAAAATGGATCCAAACTCTGTGTGGTTTTGGCCTACCGTCTGGGTAAAGCTTTGAAATGCAAAAATTTTGATTGTTGTGAGATTTTTTGTTTTCGAAATTTTTACTTTAAAAACTCGGGAAAAGTCGGGTTTATTTTCTATGGCAGAACTTGTTTTTTAAGAACTTATTAAGGAAGTAACTTTTAGTTTAAGGTTTTTTCAGACTTTGCGGTTTGTTTTTTCACATAACTTAAGTATCTTAGATCTGGTTGCAAAAAACTTTGATTATCTGAAAAAATGATTGATACTGCTATAAAATGGATCCAAACTCTGTGTGGTTTTGGCCTACCGTCTGGGTAAAGCTTTGAAATGCAAAAATGTTGATTGTTATGAGATTTTTTTTCTTCGAAATTTTGACTTTAAAACCTCGGAAAAAATCGGCTTTATTTTCTATGGCAGAACTTGTTTTTTAAGAACTATCAATTTTGTAATTTTTATTTTAAGGGGTTTTCAGAGGTTGCGGTTTGTTTTTTCACATAACTTAAGTATCTTAGATCTGATTGCAAAAAACTTTGATTATCTGAAAAGTTGATTGATTGTACTATAAAATGGATCCAAACTCTGTGTGGTTTTGGCCTACCGTCTGGGTAAAGCTTTGAAATGCAAATATGTTGATTTGT
>NW_023002897.1:0-693 GCF_900245975.1 Drosophila guanche | reverse complement strand
TTCACATAACTTAAGTATCTTAATTTTGGTTGTAAAAAACTTTGATTATCTGAAAAGTTGATTGATACTACTATAAAATGGATCCAAACTGTGTGGTTTTGGCCTACCGTCCGGGTAAAGCTTTGAAATGCAGAAATGTTGATTGATGTGAGATTTTTTTTTTCAATATTTTTACTTTAAAAACTCGGGAAAAGTCGGTTTTATTTTCTATGGCAGAACTTTTTTTTTAGGAACTTATTAAGGATGTAATTTTTAGTTTAAGGTCTTTTCAGAGGTAGCGGTTTGTTTTTTCACATAACTTAAGTACCTTAGATCTGGATGTAAAAAACTTTGATTATCTGAAAAGTTGATAGATACTGCTATAAATTGGATCCAAACTCTGTGTGGTTTTGACCTACCGTCTGGGTAAAGCTTTGAAATGCAAAAATGTGGATTGTTGTGAGATTTTTTTTCGAAATTTTTACTTTAAAAACTCAGGAGAAGTCGGTTTTATATTCTATGCCAGAACTTGTTTTTTAAGAACTAGCAATTTTGTAATTTTTAATTTACGGTTTTTTCAGAGGTTGTGGTTTGTTTTTTCACATAACTTAAGTATCTTAATTTTGGTTGTAAAAAACTTTGATTATCTGAAAAGTTGATTGATACTACTATAAAATGGATCCAAACTGTGTGGTTTTGGCCTACCGTCCGGGT
>NW_023002896.1:0-693 GCF_900245975.1 Drosophila guanche | reverse complement strand
AACTTGTTTTTTAAGAACTTATAAAGGAAGTAATTTGTGGATTAATGTTTTTTCAGAGGTTTCGGTTTGTTTTTTCACATAACTTAAGTATCTTAGATCTGGTTGCAAGAAACTGTGATTATCTGAAAAGTTGATTGATACTGCTATAAAATGAATCCAAACTCTGTGTGGTTTTGGCCTTCGTCTGGGTAAAGCTTTAAAATGCAAAAATGTTGATTGTTGTGAGATTTTTTGTTTTCGAAATTTTTACTCTAAAAACTCGGGTTTATTTTCTATGGCAGAACTCTTTTTTTAAGAACTTATAAAGGAAGTAATTTGTGGATGAATGTATTTTCAGAGGTTTCGGTTTGTTTTTTCACATAACTTAAGTATCTTAGTTTTGGTTGCAAGAAACTGTGATTATCTGAAAAGTTGATTGATTCTGCTATAAAATGGATCCAAACTGTGTGTGGTTTTGGCCTACCGTCTGGGTAAAGCTATGAAGTGCAAAAATGTTGATTTTTTGAGGTATATTGTAAGAAATTGTGACTTTAAAAACTCGGGTTTATTTTCTATGGCAGAACTTGTTTTTTAAGAACTTATAAAGGAAGTAATTTGTGGATTAATGTTTTTTCAGAGGTTTCGGTTTGTTTTTTCACATAACTTAAGTATCTTAGATCTGGTTGCAAGAAACTGTGATTATCTGAAAAGTTG
>NW_023002895.1:0-693 GCF_900245975.1 Drosophila guanche | reverse complement strand
TCTGCCATAGAAAATAAACCCGACTTTTCCCGAGTTTTTAAAGTCAAAAATTCGTAAAATATACCTCACAAAAATCAACATTTTTGCATTTCAAAGCTTTACCCAGACAGTAGGCCAAAACCACACAGAGTTTGGATCCATTTTATAGCAGAATCAATCAACTTTTCAGATAATCAAAGTTTTTGCAACCAGATCAAAGATACTTAAGTTATGTAAAAAAACAAACCGCAACCTCTGAAAAAACCTTAAACTAAAAATTACATCCTTAATAAGTTCCTAAAAAAAAGTTCTGCCATAGAAAATAAACCCGAGTTTTTAAAGTCAAAATTTCGTACAAAATACCTCACAAAAATCAACATTTTTACATTTCAAAGCTTTACCCAGACGGTAGGCCAAAACCACACAGAGTTTGGATCCATTTTATAGCAGAATCAATCAACTTTTCAGATAATCAAAGTTTTTTGCAACCAGATCTTAGATACTGAAGTTATGTAAAAAAAAACAAACCGCAACCTCTGAAAAAACATTAAACAAAAAATTACAAAATTGTTAGTTCTTAAAAAACAAGTTCTGGCATAGAAAATAAACCCGACTTTTCCCGAGTTTTTAAAGTCAAAATTTCGAAAACAAAAAATCTCACAACAATCAAAATTTTTGCATTTCAAAGCTTTACCCAGACGGTAGGCCAAAACC
>NW_023002894.1:0-693 GCF_900245975.1 Drosophila guanche | reverse complement strand
TTGCGGTTCGTTTTTTCACATAACTTAAGTATCTTAATTTTGGATGTAAAAAACTTTGATTATCTGAAAAGTTGATTAATACTGCTATTAAATGGATCCAAACTGTTTGTGGTTTTGGCCTACCGTCTCGGAAAAGCTTTGAAATGCAAAAATGTTGATTGTTGTGAGATTTTTTTTTTCGAAATTTTGACTTTAAAAACTCGGGAAAAGTCGGTTTTATTTTCTATGGCAGAACTTGTTTTTTAAGATCTAGCAATTTTGTAATTTTTAGTTTAAGGTTTTTTCAGATGTTGTGGTTTGTTTTTTCACATAACTTAAGTATCTTAATTTTGGTTGTAAAAAACTTTGATTATCTGAAAAGTTGATTGATACTGCTATTAAATGGATCCAAACTTTTTGTGGTTTGGGCCTACCGTCTCGGAAAAGCTTTGAAATGCAAAAATGTTGAATTTTGTGAGGTATTTTATACGAAATTTTGACTTTAAAAACTCGGGTTTTTTTTCTTTGGCAGAACTTGTTTTTTAAGAACTTATTAAGGAAGTAATTTTTAGTTTAAGGTTTTTACAGATGTTGCGGTTGGTTTTTCACATAACTTAAGTATCTTAATTTTGGTTGTAAAAAACCTTGATTATCTAAAAAGTTGATTGATACTGCTATTAAATGGATCCAAACTGTTTGTGGTTTTGGCCTACC
>NW_023002893.1:0-694 GCF_900245975.1 Drosophila guanche | reverse complement strand
GTAATTTTGTAATTTTTGGTTTAAGGTTTGTTCAGTGTTGTGTTTTTTACATAACTTAAGTATCTTAATTTTGGTTGTAAAAAACTTTGATTATCTGAAAAGTTGATTGATACTGCTATATAATGGATCCAAACTGTGTGGTTTTGGCCTACCGTCTGGGTAAAGCTTTGAAATGCAAAAATGTTGATTGATGGAGATTTTTTTTTCGATATTTTTACTTTAAAATTTGGGAAAAGTCGGTTTTATTTTCTATGGCAGAACTTGTTTTTTTAAGAACTAGCTATTTTGTATTTTTTAGTTTAAGGTTTTTTCAGAGGTTGTGGTTTGTTTTTTCACATAACTTAAGTATCTTAATTTTGGTTGTAAAAAACTTTGATTATTTGAAAAGTTGATTGATACTTCTATAAAATGGATCCAAACTGTGTGGTTTTGGCCTACCGTCTGGGTAAAGCTTTGAAATTCAAAAATGTTGATTGATGTGAGATTTTTTTTTTTTTTTTCGATATTTTTACTTTAAAAATTTGGGAAAAGTCGGGTTTATTTTCTATGGCAGAACTTGTTATTTAGGAACTTATTAAGGATGTAATTTTTAGTTTAAGGTTTTTTCAGAGGTTGCGGTTTGTTTTTTCACATAAGTTAAGAATCTGAATTTTGGTTGTAAAAAATTTTGATTATCTGAAAAGTTGATTGATAC
>NW_023002891.1:0-694 GCF_900245975.1 Drosophila guanche | reverse complement strand
GCATTTCAAAGCTTTACCCAGACGGTAGGCCAAAACCACACAGAGTTTGGATCCATTTTATAGCAGTATCAATCAACTTTTCAGATAATCAAAGTTTTTTGCAACCAGATCTAAGATACTTAAGTTATGTGAAAAAACAAACCGCAAAGTCTGAAAAAACCTCAAACTAAAAGATACTTCCTTAATAAGTTGTTAAAAAACAAGTTCTGCCATAGAAAATAAACCCGACTTTTCCCGAGTTTTTAAAATAAAAATTTCGAAAACAAAAAATCTCACAACAATCCACATTTTTGCATTTCAAAGCTTTAGCCAGACGGTAGGCCAAAACCACACAGAGTTTGGATCCATTTTATAGTAGAATCAATCAACTTTTCAGATAATCAAAGTTTTTTACAACCAAAATTAAGATACCTAAGATATGTGAAAAAACAAACCGCAACCTCTGAAAAAACCTTAAACTAAAAGATACTTCCTTAATAAGTTGTTAAAAAACATGTTCTGCCATAGAAAATAAACCCGACTTTTCTCGAGTTTTTAAAGTAAAAATTTCGAAAACAAAAAATCCCACAACAATCAACATTTTTGCATTTCAAAGCTTTACCCAGACGGTAGGCCAAAACCACACAGAGTTTGGATCCATTTTATAGCAGAATCAATCAACTTTTCAGATAACCAAAGTTTTTTGCAATCAGAT
>NW_023002890.1:0-694 GCF_900245975.1 Drosophila guanche | reverse complement strand
CTAAAAAACAAGTTCTGCCATAGACTTTTCCTGAGTTTTTAAAGTAAAAAAATCGAAAAGAAAAATCTCACATCAATCAACATTTTTGCATTTCAAAGCTTTTCCGAGACGGTAGGCCAAAACCACACAGAGTTTGGATCCATTTTATAGCAGTATCAATCAACTTTTCAGATAATCAAAGTTTTTTACAACCAAATTAGGATACTTAAGTTATGTGAAAAAACAAACAGCAACCTCTGAAAAAACCTTAAAATTAAAACTTACTTCCTTAATAAGTTCTTAAAAAACAAGTTCTGCCATAGAAAAAAACACGAGTTTTTAAAGTCAAAATTTCGTACAAAATACATCACAAAAATCAAAATTTTTGCATTTCAAAGCTTTTCCGAGACGGTAGGCCAAAACCACACAGAGTTTGGATCCATTTTATAGCAGTATCAATCAACTTTTCAGATAATCAAAGTTTTTTACAACCAAAATTAAGATACTTAAGTTATGGGAAAAAGCAAACCGCAACCTCTGAAAAAACCTTAAACTTAAAATAACTTCCTTAATACGTTCTTAAAAAACAAGTTCTGCCATAGAAAATAAACCCGAGTTTTCAAAGTCAAAATGTCGTACAAAATACATCACAAAAATCAACATTTTTGCTTTTCAAAGCTTTACTTAGACGGTAGGCCAAAACCACACAGAGTTT
>NW_023002889.1:0-694 GCF_900245975.1 Drosophila guanche | reverse complement strand
TTGTCTTTACATATGATATGGGAAAATACCTAGATGGCAATGTCTGATACTTTATTTGGTTGGATATGTATATAATTGTTACTATATATGAATAATATTGAAGTGTTTGTGTGTTTCTTGTATTTCTTGTATTAAAATACGAGAGCAAATGACTGTTAAGGGGCACTCCCTATTGTAGGCACCCAATTTGCTGAAGCCGTGGCAGAAAACCTGTATAGGGAGTGGTGTCGTGCGTGGTTTATTTCATATGATGAAAAATTGAAAATTTGTCTTTACATATGATATGGGGAAATACCTATATGGCAAATGACTGTTAAGGGGCACTCCCTTTTGTAGGCACCCGATTTGCTGAAGCCGTGGCAGAAAACCTTTATAGGGAGTGGTGTCGTGCTTGGCATATTTTATATGATGAAATATTTAGAATTTGTCTTTACATGTGATATGGGGAAAATACCTATATGGCAAAGTCTGATACTTTATTTGGTTGGATATGTATATAATTGTTACTATATATAAGTAATATTGAAGTGTTTGTGTGTTTCTTGTATTAAAATACGAAAACAAATGACTGTTAAAGGGCTCTCCCTACTGAAGGCACCCGATTTGCGGAAGCCGTGGCAGAAAGCCTATATAGGGAGTGGTGTCGTGCTTGGTATATTTCATATGATGAAAAATGTAAAATTTGTCTTTACAT
>NW_023002888.1:0-694 GCF_900245975.1 Drosophila guanche | reverse complement strand
TTTTTTAAGAATTTATTAAGGATGTTATTTTTAGCTTAAGGTTTTTTCAGAGGTTGCGGGGTGATTTTTCACATAACTTAAGTATCTTAATTTTGGATGTAAAAAACTTTGATTATCTGAAAAGTTGATTGATACTGTTATAAAATGGATCCAAAATCTGTGTGGTTTTGGCCTACCATCTGAGTAAACCTTTGAAAAACCAAATGTTGATTGTTGTGAGATTTTTTTTTCTCGAAATCTTGACTTTAAAAACTCGGGAAGAGTCGGGTTTATTTTCTATTTCAGAACTTGTTTTTAAGAATTTATTAAGGATGTTATTTTTATTTTAAGGTTTTTTCAGAGGTTGCGGTTTGTTTTTTCACATAACTTAAGTATCTTAGATCTGGTTCTAAAAAACTTTGACTATCTGAAAAGTTGATTGATACTGCTTTAAAGTGGATCCTAACTGTGTGTGGTTTTGGCCTACCGTCTGGGTAAAGCTTTGATATGCAAAACTGTTGATTGCTATGAGATTTTTTTTTTCTCGAAATTTTTACTTAAAAAACTCGGGAAGAGTCGGGTTTATTTTTTATGGCAGAACTGGTTTTTTAAGAATTTATTAAGGATGTTATTTTTAGTTAAAGGTTTTTTCAGAGGTTGCGGTTTGTTTTTTCACATAACTTAAGTATCTTAGATCTGGTTGCAAAAAACTTTG
>NW_023002887.1:0-694 GCF_900245975.1 Drosophila guanche | reverse complement strand
GGTTGTATGGAACTTTGTTTATCTGAAAAGTTTATTCATCCTGCTATCAAGTGGATCCAAACTCTGTGTGGTTTTGGTTCCAAACACTTTGTGGTTTTGCTTTACCGTCTGGGAAATATACAGCTTTGAAATGCAAAAATGTTGATTTTTGTGAGGTATTTATTACGAAATATGGACTTTAAAAACTCGGGAAGAGTTGGGTTTATTATCTATGGCAGAACTTGTTTTTTGTAACAACTAGTAATTTTGTACTTTTTGGTTTAGGGTTTGTTCAGAGGTTGTGGTTGGTTTTTTCACATAACTTAAGTATCTTAATTTTGGTTGTTAAAAACTTTGTTATCTTAAAAGTTGATTGATACTGCTATAAAATGGATCCAAACTGTTTGCGGTTTTGGCCTACCGTCTGGGTAAAGCTTTGAAATGCAAAAATGTTGATTGATGTGAGATTTTTTTTTTTCTCGATATTTTTACTTTAAAAACTCGGGAAAAGTTGGGTTTATTTCCTATGGCAGAACTTGCTTTTTAGGAACTTATTAATTAAGTAATTTTTAGTTTAAGGTTTTTTCAGATGTTGCGGTTGGTTTTTCACATAACTTAAGTATCTTAATTTTGGTTGAAAAAACTTTGATTATCTGAAAAGTTGATTGATTCTGCTATAAAATGGATCCAAACTCTGTGTGGTTTTGGCCTACCG
>NW_023002886.1:0-694 GCF_900245975.1 Drosophila guanche | reverse complement strand
CAACTTTACAGATAATCAAAGTTTTTGCAACCAGATCTAAGATACTTTAGTTATGTGAAAAAACAACACGCTACTTCTGAAAAAACCTTAAACTAAAAATTACATCTTTAATAAGTTCCTAAAAAAAAGTTCTGCCATAGAAAATAAACCCGACTGTTCCCGAGTTTTTAAAGTCAATATTTCGACCATACAAATCTCACAACAATCAACATTTTTGCATTTCAAAGCTTAACCTAGACGGTAGGCCAAGACCACACAGAGTTTGGATCCATTTTATAGCAGTTTCAATAAACTTTACAGATAATCAAAGTTTTTTGCAACCAGATCTAAGATACTTTAGTAATGTGAAAAAACAGACCGCAACCTCTGAAAAAACCTTAAACTAAAAATTACATCTTTAATAAGTTCCTAAAAAAAAGTTCTGCCATAGAAAATAACCCGACTCTTCCCGAGTTTTTAAAGTCAACATTTCGTAAAAAATACCTCACAAAAATTAACATTTTTGCATTTCAAAGCTTTTCCCAGACGGTAGACCAAAACCACAAAGAGTTTGGATACATTTTATAGCAGTATCAATAAACTTTTAAGATAATCAAAGTTTTTTGCAACCAGATCTAAGATACTTAAGTTATGTGAAAAAACAAACCGCAGCCTCTGAAAAAACCTTAAACAAAAAAAGTACAAACTTTGAAAA
>NW_023002885.1:0-694 GCF_900245975.1 Drosophila guanche | reverse complement strand
TACCCAGACGGTAGGCCAAAACCACAAACAGTTTGGATCCATTTTATAGCAGTATCAATCAACTTTTCAGATAATCAAAGTTTTTTACAACCAAAATTAAGATACTTAAGTTATGTGAAAAAACAAACCGCAACCTCTGAAAAAACCTTAAACTTAAAATTACTTCCTTAATAAGTTCTTAAAAAACAAGTTCTGTCATGGAAAATAAACCCGAGTTTTTAAAGTGAAATTTTCGTAAAAATACCTCACAAAAATCAACATTTTTGCATTTCAAAGCTTAACCCAGACGGTAGGCCAAAACCACACAGAGTTTGGATCCATTTTATAGCAGTATCAATCAACTTTTCAGATAATCAAAGTTTTTTGTAACCAGATCTAAGATACTTAAGTTATGTGAAAAAACAAACCACAACCTCTGAAAAAACCTTAAACTTAAAATAACTTCCTTAATAAGTTCTTAAAAAACAAGTTCTGCCATAGAAAAAAAACCCGAGTTTTCAAAGTCAAAATTTCGTACAAAATACATCACAAAAATCAACTTTTTTGCTTTTCAAAGCCTTACTTAGACGGTAGGTCAAAACCACACAGAGTTTGGATCCAGTTTATGACAGAATCAATCAACTTTTCAGATAATCAAAGTTTTTTGCAACCAGATCTAAGATACTTAAGTTATGTGAAAAAACAAACCGCAACC
>NW_023002884.1:0-694 GCF_900245975.1 Drosophila guanche | reverse complement strand
TTATGTGAAAAAACAGACCGCAACCTCTGAAAAAAACTTAAACTAAAAATTACATCTTTAATAAGTTCCTAAAAAAAAATTCTTCCATAGAAAATAAACCCGACTGTTCCCGAGTTTTTAAAGTCAATATTTCGACAATAAAAATCTCACAACAACCAACATTTTTGCATTTTAAAGCTTTACCCAGGCGGTATGCCAAAACCACACACAGTTTGGATCAATATTTTAGCAGTATCAATAAACTTTACAGATAATCAAAATTTTTTGCAACCAGATCTAAGATACTTAAGTTATGTGAAAAAACAAACCGCAATCTCTGAAAAAACCTTAAACAAAAAAGTACAAACTTTGAAAATTCTTAAAAGAAAAGTTCTGCCATAGAAAGTAAACCCGACTGTTCCCGAGTTTTTAAAATCAATATTTCGACAATAAAAATTTCACACCAATCAACATTTTTGCATTTCAAAGCTTTACCTAGACGGTAGGCCAAAACCGCACAGAGTTTGGATCCATTTTATAGCAGTATCAATAAACTTTTCTGATAATCCAAGTTTTTTGCAACCAGATCTAAGATACTTAAGTTATGTGAAAAAACAAACCGCTACTTCTAAAAAAACCTTAAATGAAAAATTACATCTTTAATAAGTTCCTAAAAAAAGTTCTGCCATAGAAAAAAAACCCTAATGTTCCCGAG
>NW_023002883.1:0-695 GCF_900245975.1 Drosophila guanche | reverse complement strand
TAATTTTGGTTGCAAAAAACTTTGATTATCTAAAAAGTGGATTGATACTGCTATAAAATGGATCCAAACTCTGTGTGGTTTTGTCCTACCGTCTGGGTAAAGCCTTGAAATGCAAAAATGTTGATTTTTGTGAGGTATTTTGTACGAAATTTTGACTTTAAGAATTCGGGAAAAGTCGGGTTTATTTTCTATGGCAGAACTTTTTTTTTAAGAGATTATTAAGAAAGTAACTTTTAGTTTAAGGTTTTTTCAGAGGTTGGGGTTTGTTTTTTTTACATAACTTAAGTATCTAAGATCTGGTTGTAAAGAACTTTGATTGTCTGAAAAGTTGATTGATACTGCTGTAAAGTGGATCCAAACTCTGTGTGGTTTTGGGCTACCGTCTGGGTACAGCTTTAAAATGCAAAAATGTTGATTTTTGTGAGGTATTTTGTACCAAATATTGACTTTAAAAATTCGGGAAAAGTCGGGTTTATTTTCTATGGCAGAACTTTTTTTTTAAGAATTTATTAAGAAAGTAATTTTTGATTAAGGTTTTTTCAGAGGTAGCGATTTGTTTTTTCACATAACTTAAGTATCTTAGACCTGGTTGATTATCTGAAAAGTTGATTGATACTGCTATAAAATGGATCCAAACTCTGTGTGGTTTTGGCCTACCGTCTGGGTAAAGCTTAAAAATGCAAAAATGTTGATTT
>NW_023002882.1:0-695 GCF_900245975.1 Drosophila guanche | reverse complement strand
GAAAAAACCTTAAGCTAAAAATTACATCCTTAATAAGTTCTTAAAAACAACTACTGCCATAGAGAGTAAACCCGACTTTTCCCGTTTGCAAAACGTTTTACCGTAAACAAAAAAGAAAAAAACGTTGAAAATTCTTGAAAGAAAAGTTCTGCCATAGAAAATAAACCCGACTTCTCCCGAGTTGATAAAGTCAAAATTTCATACAAAATACCTCAAAAAAATCACAATGTTTCATTTAAAGCTGTATATTTCCCAGACGGTAAGGCAAAACCACACTTAGTTTGGATCCACTTCATAGCAGCTTCAATCAACTTTTCAGATAATCAAAGTTCTTTATAACCAGATCTAAGATACTTCAGTTATTTGAAAAAGCAAACCGCTACCTCTACAAAGAACCTTAACCAAAAAAGTAAAAACTTTGAAACTTCTTAAAAGAAAAATTCTGCCATAGAAAATAAACCCGACTTTTCCCGAATTTTTAAACTCAAAATTTCGTACAAAATACCTCAAAACAATCACCATTTTTCATTTAAAGCTGTATATATTCCAGACGGGAAGGCAAAACAACAAAGTGTTTGAATCCACTTTTTAGCTGCATCAATAAGATCTTCTGATAATCAAAGTTCTTTACAACCAGATCTAAGATACTTAAGTTATGTGAAAAAACAAACCGCTACCTCTACAAAGAACCCTAC
>NW_023002881.1:0-695 GCF_900245975.1 Drosophila guanche | reverse complement strand
TGATTGGGCATGTTTCCCATATACATGTATAATATAACTTCAGCATGATTTGATTATGAAGAAACGATAATGTACGCTTTGATATACTGTACTGTATGGCCTTTCATATGAAATGGGCATTGTATTGATATAAATACAAAATGTAAATTGGTTTTGATGGTTGATTGGACATGTTTCCCATATACATGTATAATATAACATCAGCATGATTTGATTATGAAGAAACGATAATGTACGATATGATATACTGTACTGCATGGCCTTTCATACGAAATAGGCATTGTATTGATATAAATACAAAATGTATAATGGTTATGATGGTAGATATCATAAGGGCATTTTTTCCATATACATGTATAATATAACTTCAGCATGATTTGATTATAAAGAAACGATAATGTACGATATGATATTCTGTATGATTTTTCATATGTTAGCCGTGACCCTGGGGAAAAACCTGTATATGCACTGGTGTCCGACTTGATATATATCATCAGATGAAAAATTTTAAATTTTGTCTTTACATATGATATGGGGGAAAATACCTAGCTGACAATGTCTGATACTTTATTTGGTTGGATATGTATATAGTTGTTACTATATATGAATAACATTGAAGTGTTTGTGTTTTTCTTTTATTAAAATACTAGAAGAAATGACTGTTAAGGGGAACTCCCTGATGTAGGCACCCGATT
>NW_023002880.1:0-695 GCF_900245975.1 Drosophila guanche | reverse complement strand
CATTGCCCTTGCGGCTGACCATACACCTATGCGCACTTAAATAGACCCACCTGACCGTATGTCACCTATTCTCTCCTTCTCTCAGGTTATTAAAATTGTTCGATGCCGACATTCTAAAAGCCACTTAAGGGAAGAAAAGTGAATCACAAAAATCTAGAAAAGAAAACTTAATGAAAAATTATGGATAGAAGAAAAAAAAATAGAAAAGAAAATTGTTCAATAATATTAAATATACCTAGACATTAACTTAGAATAGAAGAAGAAAAACATGAAATTTATGCGTAGTTAATAATAGATTCTAAAGGGTGCATCATCGGTCTCATTGTGTCCATGGAAGGGTATTGGTAAAATACCTCTTCATAACGCTTCTTTGTTATTTTGCATATTTCTACATTTCTTTAACAGTTAGAACGTGAAATTGGGACCAACGACACCAACAGCTGTTTAAAAGTCTGTAAGTAGACACACATATACACACATACACTCCGGGTCAGGAGAATAGCGTCTACACAGTGAGACATGCATGCTTAACCATAAATAAAATGGATTATTATTAACGATAATCACTACAATTATGCCATTTAATTCATTTAATTAATTAATTCTTACTTTATATTTTGATTATATTATTTTTATTCATATTTGATCATTCTCTTGAATTCCTATGTATTAAATTAGTCCCACATATATAATAC
>NW_023002879.1:0-695 GCF_900245975.1 Drosophila guanche | reverse complement strand
TTTTTTCAGAGGTAGCGATTTGTTTTTTCACATAACTTAAGTATCCTAATTTTGGTTGTAAAAACTTTGATTATCTGAAAAGTTTATTGATACTGCTATAAAATGGATCCAAACTCTGTGTGGTTTTGGCCTACCGTCTGGGTAAAGCTTTGAAATGCAAAAATGTTGATTGTTGTGAGATTTTTTTTTTTCGAAATTTGTACATTAAAAACTCGGGAAAAGTCGGGTTTATTTTCTATGGCAGAACGTTTCTTTTAAGTATTTTCAAAGATTGTACTTTTTTGTTTAAGGTTTTTAAGAAGTAGCGCTTTGTTTTTTCACATAACTTAAGTATCTTAATTTTGGTTGCAAAAAACTTTGATTATCTGAAAAGTTGATTGATACTGCTATAAAATGGATCCAAACTCTGTGTGGTTTTGGCCTACCGTCTGGGCAAAGCTTTGAAATGCAAAAATGTTTATTTTTGTGAGGTATTTTGTACGAAATTTTTACTTTAAAAAGTCGGGTTTTTTTTCTATGGCAGAACTTTATTTTTAAGAATTTATTAAGAAAGTAATTTTTTGTTTAAGGTTTTTTCAGAGGTAGCGATTTGTTTTTTCACATAACTTAAGTATCCTAATTTTGGTTGTAAAAACTTTGATTATCTGAAAAGTTTATTGATACTGCTATAAAATGGATCCAAACTCTGTGTGGTT
>NW_023002878.1:0-695 GCF_900245975.1 Drosophila guanche | reverse complement strand
CATAGAAAATAAACCCTAATGTTCCCGAGTTTTTAAAGTCAATATTTCAACAATAAAAATATCATAACAACCAACATTTTTGCATTTCAAAGCTTTACCCAGACGGTAGGCCAAAACCACACACAGTTTGGATCCATTTTTTAGCAGTATCAATCAACTTTTTAGATAATCAAAGTTTTTTGCAACCAGATCTAAGATATTCCAGTTTAGCAGTTTCAATAAACTTTTCAGATAATCAAATGTTTTTGCAACCAGATCTAAGATACTTAAGTTATCTGAAAAAACAGACCGCAACCTCTGAAAAAACCTTAAACAAAAAAAGTACAAACTTTGAAAATTCTTAAAAGAAAAGTTCTGCCATAGAAAATAAACCCGACTGTTCCCGAGTTTTTAAAGTCCATATTTCGACAATAAAAATCTCACAACAATCAACATTTTTGAATTTCATAGCTTTACCCAGGCGGTAGGCCAAAACCACACACAGTTTTGATCAATATTTTAGCAGTATCAATCAACTTTTTAGATAATCAAAGTTTTTTGCAACCAGATCTAAGATACTTAAGTTATGTGAAAAAACAAACCGCTACTTCTAAAAAAACCTTAAACTAAAAATGACATCTTTAATAAGTTCCTAAAAAAAAGTTCTGCCATTGAAAATAAACCCATATGTTCCCGAGTTCTTAAAGTAAATATTT
>NW_023002877.1:0-695 GCF_900245975.1 Drosophila guanche | reverse complement strand
GGAGAAATCGGTTTTATTTTCTTTGCCAGAACTTGTTTTTTAAGAACTAGCAATTTTGTAATTTTTAGTTTAAGGTTTTTTCAGAGGTTGCGGTTTGTTTTTTCACATAACTTAAGTATCTAAGATCTGGTTGCAAGAAACTTTGATTATCAGAAAAGTTGATTGATTCTGCTATAAAATGGATCCAAACTCTGTGTGGCTTTGGCCTACCGTCTGGGTAAAGCTTTGAAATGCAAAAATGTTGATTTTTGAGAGGTATTTTGTACGAAATTTTGACCTTAAAAACTTGGGAAAAGTCGGTTTTATTTTCTATGGCAGAACTTGTTTTTTAAGAACTTATTAAGGAAGTAATTTTAAGTTTAAGGTTTTTTCAGAGGTTGCTCTTTGTTTTTTTTCTCATAACTTAAGTATCTTAATTTTGGTTGTAAAAAACTTTGATTATCTGAAAAGTTGATTGATACTGCTATAAAATGCATCCAAACTGTTTGTGGTTTTGGCATACCGTCTGGGTAAAGCTATGAAATGCAAAAATGTTGATTGTTGTGAGATTTTTTGTTTTCGAAATTTTTATTTTAAAAACCCGGGAAAAGTCAGGTTTATTTTCTATGCCAGAATTTGTTTTTTAAGAACTTATTAAGAAAGTAATTTTAAGTTTAAGGTTTTTTCAGAGGTTGCGGTTTGTTTTTTCACATAAC
>NW_023002876.1:0-695 GCF_900245975.1 Drosophila guanche | reverse complement strand
CAAACTCTGTGTGGTTTTGGCCGACCGCCTGGGTAAAGCTTTGTAATGCAAAATTGTTGATTGTTGTGAGATTTTTTTTTCGAAATTTTGACTTTAAAAACTCGGGAACAGTCGGGTTTATTTTCTATGGTAGACCTTTTTTTTAAGAACTTATGAAGGATTTAATTTTTAGTTTTAGGTTTTTTGTAGAGGTTGCGTTTTGTTGTTTGTCGTTTGGATGTAAAGAACTTCGATTACCTGAAAAGTTGATTGAAACTGCTATAAAATGGATCCAAACTCTGTGTGGGTTTGGCGTACCGCCTGGGTAAGGATTTGAAATGCAAAAATGTTTATTGATGTGAGATTTTTTTTTCCAAATTTTGACTTTAAAAACTTAAGTATCACATAACTTAAGTATCTTAATTTTGGTTGGTATAAAATGGATCCAAACTGTTTGTGGTTTTGGCCTACCGCCTGGGTAAAGCTTTGTAATGCAAAATTGTTGATTTTTGTGAGATTTTTTTTTCGAAATTTTGACTTTAAGAACTCGGGAAAAGTCGGGTTTATTTTCTAGGGCAGAACTTTTTTTGAAGAATTTCTAAAGCATGTTATATTTTGTTTAAGGTTTTTTAGAGGAAGCTGTTGTTTTTTTCACATACTATAATTGTCTTAGATCTGGTCTTAAAAGTTTATTGATACGGATATAAAGTGGATTC
>NW_023002875.1:0-695 GCF_900245975.1 Drosophila guanche | reverse complement strand
TTTTTCAGAGGTGAAGTATCTTAGATCTGGTTGCAAAAAACTTTGATTATCTGAAAATTTGATTGATACTGCTATAAAATGGATCCAAACTGTGTGTGGTTTTGGCCTACCGTCTGGGTAAAGCTTTGAAATGCAAAAATTTTGATTGTTGTGAGTATTTTATTGTTAAAATTTTGACTTTAAAAACTCGGGAAATGTCTTGTTTTTTTTCTATGGCAGAACTTGTTTTTTAGGAACTTATTAAAGATGTAATTTTTTGTTTAAGGTTTTTTTCAGAGGTAGCGATTTGTTTTTTCACATATCATAAGTATCTTAGATCTGGTTGCAAAAAACTTTGATTATCTGAAAATTTGATTGATACTGCTATAAAATGGATCCAAACTGTGTGTGGTTTTGGCCTACCGTCTGGGTAAAGCTTTGAAATGCAAAAATTTTGATTGTTGTGAGTATTTTATTGTTAAAATTTTGACTTTAAAAACTCGGGAAATGTCGGGTCTATTTTCTATGGCAGAACTTGTTTTTTAAGAACTTATTAAGGATGTAATTTTTTGTTTAAGGTTTTTTTCAGAGGTAGCGATTTGTTTTTTCACATAGCATAAGTATCTTAGATCTGGTTGCAAAAAACTTTGATTATCTGAAAAGTTGTTTGATGCTGCTATAAAATGGATCCAAACTGTGTGTGGTTTTGGCCTACC
>NW_023002874.1:0-695 GCF_900245975.1 Drosophila guanche | reverse complement strand
AAATGAATATTTTTGCATTTGAAAGCTTTAAATATCGGAAAAAAAAATCTCACATCAATTAACATTTTTGCATTTCAAAGGCTTATCCAGACGGTAGGCCAAAACCACTCAGTTTGGATCCATTTTATAGCAGTATCAATCAACTTTTCAGATAATCAAAGTTTTTTACATCCAAAATTAAGATACTTAAGTTATGTGAAAAAACGAACCACAACCTCTGAAAAAACCTTAAACTTAAAATTACTTTCTTAATAAGTTCTTAAAAAACAAGTTCTGCCATAGAAAATAAAACCGACTTTTCCCGAGTTTTTAAAGTCAAAATTTCGTACAAAATACCTCACAAAAATGAACATTTTTGCATTTTAAAGCTTTACCGAGACGGTAGGCCATAACCACACAGAGTTTGAATACATTTAATAGCAGTATCAATCAACTTTTCAGATAATCAAAGTTTCTTACATCCAAAATTAATATACTTAAGTTATGTGAAAAAACAAACCGCAGTTCGTTCTCCCGAGTTTTTAAAGTCAAAATTTCGAAAAAAAAAAATATCACAACAATCCACATTTTTGCATTTCAAAGCTTTTCGAGACGGTAGGCCAAAACCAGTCAGAGTTTGGATCCATTTTATAGCAGTATCAATCAAATTTTCAGATAATCAAAGTTTTTTACAACCACAGTTAAGATACTTAAGT
>NW_023002873.1:0-695 GCF_900245975.1 Drosophila guanche | reverse complement strand
AGAAAATAAACCCGACTGTTCCCGAGTTTTTAAAGTCAATATTTCGACAATAAAAATCTCACAACAATCAACATTTTTGCATTTCAAAGCTTAACCTAGACGGTAGGCCAAAACCACACAGAGTTTGGATCCATTTTATAGCAGTTTCAATCAACTTTACAGATAATCAAAGTTTTTTGCAACCAGATCTAAGATACTTAAGTTATGTGAAAAAACAAACCGCAATCTCTAAAAAAACATTAAACAAAAAAGTACAAACTTTGAAAATTCTTAAAAGAAAAGTTCTGCCATAGAAAATAAACCCGACTGTTCCCGAATTTGTAAAGTCAAAATGTCGTGAAAAATACCTCACATAAATCAACATTTTTGCATTTCAAAGCTTTACCCAGACGGTAGGCCACAACCACACACAGTTTGGATCCATTTTATGGCAGTATCAATCAACTTTACAGATAATCAAAGTTTTTTGCAACCAGATCTAAGATACTTTAGTTATGTGAAAAAACAACACACTACTTCTGAAAAAACCTTAAACTAAAAATTACATCTTTAATAAGTTCCTAAAAAAAAGTTCTGCCATAGAAAATAAACCCGACTGTTCCCGAGTTTTTAAAGTCAATATTTCGACAATAAAAATCTCACAACAATCAACATTTTTGCATTTCAAAGCTTAACCTAGACGGTAGGCCAAAACC
>NW_023002872.1:0-695 GCF_900245975.1 Drosophila guanche | reverse complement strand
TTAATTTTAAACAAAGTAATAGGCATGCACTCGCGTATTAAGATAGTTAAGAAAAGCGGCAAGCTATTCAATAATTATAGAAGAATTATTTCGAAATAAAACCCGGTGTTTATTCAAAATATAAAGGAAAATACGGAGCGCAAAACAAAAACACGTCTGGTCACTACAAAAGAGAACGAACGAAGGAACTTATTAAGGTTGTAATTTTTAGTTTAAGGTTTTTTCAGAGGTTGCGGTTTGTTTTTTTACATAACTTTAGTATCTTAGATCTGGTTGCAAAAAACTTTGATTATCTGAAAAGTTGATTGATACTGCTATAAAATGGATCCAAACTCTGTGTGATTTTGGCCTACCGTCTCGGAAAAGCCTTGAAATGCAAAAATGTGGATTGTTGTATGATTTTTTTTTCGAAATTTTTACTTAAAAACTCGGGAGAAGTCGGTTTTATTTTCTATGCCAGAACTTGTTTTTTAAGAACTAGCAATTTTTTAATTTTTAGTTTAAGGTTTTTTCAGAGGTTGCGGTTTGTTTTTTTACATAACTTAAGTATCTTAGATCTGGTTGCAAAAAACTTTGACTATCAGAAAAGTTGATTGATTCTGCTATAAAATGGATCCAAACTCTGTGTGGTTTTGGCCTACCGTCTGGGTAAAGCTTTGAAATGCAAAAATGTTGATTTTTGTGAGGTATATTGT
>NW_023002871.1:0-695 GCF_900245975.1 Drosophila guanche | reverse complement strand
CAAAAATGTGGATTGTTGTGAGATTTTTTTGTTTTGAAATTTTGACTTTAAAAACTCGGGAAAAGTTGGTTTTATTTTCTATGGCAGAACTTGTTTTTTTAAGAACTAGCAATTTAGTAATTTTTAGTTTAAGGTTTTTTCAGAGGTTGTGGTTTGTTTTTTCACATAACTTAAGTATCTTAATTTTGGTTGTAAAAAAACTTTGATTATCTGAAAAGTTGATTGATACTTCTATAAAATGGATCCAAACTGTGTGGTTTTGGCCTACCGTCTGGGTTAAGCTTTGAAATGCAAAAATGTTGATTGATGTGAGATTTTTTTTTTTTTCGAAATTTTTACTTTAAAAACTCGGGAAAAGTTGGGTTTATTTTCTTTGGCAGAACTTGTATTTTAGGAACTTATTAAGGAAGTAATTTTTAGTTTAAGGTTTTTTCAGATGTTGCGGTTGGTTTTTCACATAATTTAAGTATCTTAATTTTGGTTGTAAAAAACTTTGATTATCTGAAAAGTTGATTGATTCTGCTATAAAATGGATCCAAACTCTGTGTGGTTTTGGCCTACCGTCTGGGTTAAGCTTTAAAATGCAAAAATGTTCATTTTTGTGAGGTATTTTGTACGAAATTTTGACTTTAAAAACTCGGGTTTTTTTTTCTATGGCAGAACTTGTTTTTTAAGAACTTATTAAGAAAGTAATT
>NW_023002870.1:0-695 GCF_900245975.1 Drosophila guanche | reverse complement strand
ATTGCAAGGATTAATAGTAAGGTTAAAAAAGAATGGTTTCTTCAACCAATATGAAGAGGAATTGCTAAAATATGTTGAAAATAATTATACTATTGAGGTGGAGGAGGTAAATGGATTCTTTATGCCCCATCACGCGGTGATTAGGGAGCAAGCGGAAACAACAAAGGTTAGGATTGTTTTCAATGGTTCGTTTGGGCAATGGTCGTTGAATAAGAGTTTGTATAAAGGGATAAATGAAAATTTGAAAGTATTTCCTATGTTGATGAAGTTTCGGAGAGGCAAATACACCGCGATTGCTGATTTAGAGAAGGCGTTTCTACAAATTAGAATGGCGCCAGAAGATCAAAAGTTTTTGCGATTTATGTGGGTTAATAATGGGTCGTTAAGATGTTTCCAATTTGTATCATTGCCATTTGGTTTTGTGGCATCGCCTGCAATATTAAACGAATGTGTAGAGGTCATTATCGAAAATATGTCTTCAAGTTCGGAGTACATTTTTAAGGATTCGGTTTATATGGATGACGCCATTCTGGCTAATTCAGATGAAGATATTTTGAAATGTGCAATGACAAAAGGAATAGAGAAGTTAAAAGAATATAGTTTCCGAATGCATAAGATTCGTTCTAATTCAGAAAAAATTCAGCAAAAGTTATTAATAGCCAAGGAAGAGGAAGTTAAGGTATTAGGAATAATAT
>NW_023002869.1:0-695 GCF_900245975.1 Drosophila guanche | reverse complement strand
TCTATGGCAGAACTTTTTTTTTATGAACTTATTAAGGAAGTAATTTTTAGTTTCAGGTTATTTTAAGAGGTTGCGGTTTGTTTTTTTTTCATAACTTAAGTATTTTTGATCTGGTTGCAAAAAACTTTGATTATTAGAAAAGTCGGGTTTATTTTCTATGGCAGAACTTTTTTTAAGAACTTATTAGGGAAGTAATTTTTAGTTTAAGGTTTTTTTCTAGAGATTGTGGTTTTTTTTCATAACTTAAGTATCTTTGATCTGGTAGCAAAAAACTTTGATTATCTGAAAAGTTGATTGATTCTGCTATAAAATGGATCCAAACTCTGTGTGGTTTTGACCTACCGTCTGGGTAAAGCTTTGTAATGCAAAATTGTTGATTGTTGTGAGATTTTTTTTAAATAAATTTTGACTTTAAAAGCTCGGGAAAAGTCGCTTTTATTTTCTATGGCAGAACTTGTTTTTTAAGAACTAGCAATTTTGTAATTTTTAGTTTAAAGTTTTTTCAGAGGTTGCGGTTTGTTTTTCACATAACTTAAGTATCTTAATTTTGGTTGTAAAAAACTTTGATTATCTGAAAAGTTGATTGATACTTCTATAACATCTATCCAAACTCTGTGTGGTTTTGGCGTACCGCCTGGGTAAGGATTTGTAATGCAAAATTGTTGATTGTTGTGAGATTTTTTTTCCAAATTTTG
>NW_023002868.1:0-695 GCF_900245975.1 Drosophila guanche | reverse complement strand
AAAAAAAAAAAATCTCACAAAAATCAGCATTTTTGCATTTCAAAGCCTTACCCAGACGGTAGGCCAAAAACACACAGAGTTTGGATCCATTTTATATCAGAATCCATCAACTTTTCAGATCATCAAAGTTTTTTGCAACCAGATCTAAGATACTTAAGTTATGTGAAAAGACAAACCGCAATCTCTGAAAAAACCTTAAACTTAAAATTACTTTCTTAATAAGTTCTTAAAAAACAAATTCTGGCATAGAAAATAAACCCGACTTTTCCCGAGTTTGTAAAATAAAAATTTCGAAATCAAAAAATTTCACAACAATCAACATTTTTGCATTTCATAGCTTTACCCAGACGGTAGGCCAAAACCACAAACAGTTTGGATCCATTTTATAGCAGTATCAATCAACTTTTCAGATAATCAAAGTTTTTTACAACCAAAATTAAGATACTTAAGTTATGTGAAAAAACAAACCACGACTTCTGAAAAAACCTTAAACTTAAAATTACTTCCTTAATAAGATCTTAAAAAACAAGTTCTGCCTAGAAAATAAACCCGAGTTTTTAAAATCAAAAATTCGTACAAAATACATCACAAAAATCAACATTTTTGCATTTCAAAACTTTACCCAGACGATAGGCCAAAACCACACAGAGTTTGGATCCATTTTATGGCAGTATCAATCAACTTTTCAGATAATC
>NW_023002867.1:0-695 GCF_900245975.1 Drosophila guanche | reverse complement strand
TTGCGTTTTGTTTTTTCACATAACTTAAGTATCCTAATTTTGGTTGTAAAAAACTTTGATTATCTGAAAATTTGATTGATACTGCTATAAAATGGATCCAAACTCTGTGTGGTTTTGGCCTACCGTCTTGGTAAAGCTTTGTAATGCAAAATTGTTGATTGTTGTGAGATTTTTTGTTTTCGAAATTTTTACTTTAAAAACTCGGGAAAAGTCGCTTTTATTTTCTATGGCAGAACTTGTTTTTTAAGAACTTATTAAGGATGTAATTTTTATTTTAAGGTTTCTTCAGAGGTTGCGGTTTTTTTTTTCACATAACTTAAGTATCTTAATTTTGGTTGCAAAAAAATTTGATTATCTGAAAAGTTGATTAATACTGCTATAAAATGGATCCAAACTCTGTGTGGTTTTGGCCTACCGTCTGGGCAAAGCTTTGAAATGCAAAAATGTTTATTTTTGTGAGGTATTTTTTACGAAATTTTTACTTTAAAAACTCGGGAAAAGTCGGGTTTTTTTTCTATGGCCGAACTTTATTTTTAAGAATTTATTAAGAAAGTAATTTTTTGTTTAAGGTTTTTTCAGAGGTAGCGATTTGTTTTTTCACATAACTTAAGTATCCTAATTTTGGTTGTAAAAACTTTGATTATCTGAAAAGTTTATTGATACTGCTATAAAATGGATCCAAACTCTGTGTGGTT
>NW_023002866.1:0-695 GCF_900245975.1 Drosophila guanche | reverse complement strand
TAGAAAATAAACTCGACTTTTCCCGAGTTTTTAAAGTAAAAATATCGAAAACAAAAAATCTCACATCAATCAACATTTTTGCATTTCAAAGCTTTACCCAGACGGTAGGCCAAAACCACAAACAGTTTGGATCCATTTTATAGCAGTATCAATCAACTTTTCAGATAATCAAAGTTTTTTACAACCAAAATCAAGATACTTAAGTTATGTGAAAAAACAAACCGCAACCTCTGAAAAAACCTTAAACTTAAAACTACTTCCTTAATAAGTTCTTCAAAAACAAGTTCTGCCATAGAAAATAAACCCGAATTTTCCCAAGTTTCTAAAGTCAAAATTTCGTACAAAATACCTCACAAAAATCAACATTTTTGCATTTCAAAGCTTTACCCAGACGGTAGGCCAAAATCACACAGAGTTTGGATCCATTTTATAGCAGAATCAAGCAACGTTTCTGCTAATCAAAGTTTTTTGCAACCAGATCTTAGATACTTAAGTCATGTGAAAAAACAAACCGCAACCTCTGAAAAAACCTTAAACTAAAAATTGCAAAAATGATAGTTCTTAAAAATCAAGTTCTGGCATAGAAAATAAAACCGACTTCTCCCGAGTTTTTAAAGTAAAAATTTCGAAAAAAAAATCTTACAACAATCCACATTTTTGCATTTCAAAGCTTTTCCGAGACGGTAGGCCAAAAC
>NW_023002865.1:0-695 GCF_900245975.1 Drosophila guanche | reverse complement strand
TATAAAAGCTAGAGCCACCAAATTTTGCATCCAGACTTCTGTATACTCACACTGTTACAAGTGTATTTAAAAAATGTGCCCGCCCCATTCCGACCCCGCAAAAGGGCGAGAACCTCCCAAAACTACAATTTTAAAGATAAAAGAAAACTAAAAACGCCATTCTGTAGGGAATGCACCCCCCCACCTACCTCACGCAGCTTATATTTGTTTTATACCCGGTACTCGAGGAGTAAATAGGGTATATTTTATTTGTGCACAAAGTTAATGTATGTAACACACAGAAGAAATCGTTTCCGACCCCATAAAGTGTATATATTCTTGATCACCATCAATAGCCGAGTCGATTGAGCCCTGTCTGTCTGTCCATCTGTCCGTCCGTCTGTCCGTCCGTCTTGTTGAGCACCTGAATCTCAGAGACTATAAAAGTTAGAGCCACCAAATTTTGCATCCAGACTTCTGTATGCTCACACTGTTACAAGTGTATTTTAAAAATTTTCCCCGCCCCATTCCGCCCCCGCAAAAGGGCGAAAACCTCCCAAATCTACAATTTTAAAGATAAAAGAGAACTAAAACCGCCATTCTGTAGGGAATGGCCATATCTATCAGATCATCAAATTGGGATCCGATTGGATCATTATTATAGCCAGAAAGAAGAAATTAATTAGCAGTGGCTAAACCCACACTGTCCTGCAGCT
>NW_023002864.1:0-696 GCF_900245975.1 Drosophila guanche | reverse complement strand
AAAAAACAAACCGCAACCTATGAAAAATCAAAGTAATCAAAGTTCTTTACAACCAGGTCTAAGATGGTTAAGTTATGTGAAAAAACAAACCGCTACTTCTAAAAAACCTTAAACAAAAAAGTAACAAACTTTGAAAATTTTTAAAAGAAAAGTTCTTCCATAGAAAATAAACCCGACTTTTCCCGAATTTTTAAAGTTAAAATTTTGTAAAAAATACCTCACAAAAATCAACATGTTTGCATTTCAAAGCTTTACCCAGACGGTAGGCCAAAACCACACAGAGTTTGGATCCATATTATAGCATTATCAATCAACTTTTCAGATAATCAAAGTTTTTTACAACCAAAATTAAGATACTTAAGCTATGTAAAAAAACAAACCGCAACCTCTGAAAAAACCTTAAACTTAAAATTACTTTCTTAATAAGTTCTTAAAAAACAAGTTCTGCCATAGAAAATAAACCCGACTTTTCCCGAGTTTTTAAAGTAAAAATATCGAAAAAAAATCTCACATCAATCAACATTTTTGCATTTCAAAGCTTTACCCAGACGGTAGGCCAAAACCACACAGTTTGGATCCATTTTTTAGCAGTATCAATCAACTTTTCAGATAATCAAAGTTTTTTACAACCAAAATTAAGATACTTAAGTTATGTAAAAAAACAAACCGCAACCTCTGAAAAAACCTTAAACTTAA
>NW_023002863.1:0-696 GCF_900245975.1 Drosophila guanche | reverse complement strand
TGTTTTTTCACATAACTTTAGTATCTTAGATCTGGTTGCTAAAAACTTTGATTATCTTAAAGTTGATTGATACTGCTAAAAAATTGATCCAAACTGTGTGTGGTTTTGGCCTACCGTCTGGGTAAAGTTTTGAAATGCAAAAATGTTGGTTGTTGTGAGATTTTTATTGTCGAAAAATTGACTTTAAGAACTCGGTAACATTAGGGTTTATTTTCTATGGCAGAATGTTTTTTTAGGAACTTATTAAAGATTTCATTTTTAGTTTAAGGTTTTTTTAGAAGTAGCGGTTTGTTTTTTCACATAACTTAAGTATCTTAGATCTGGTTGCAAAAAACTTTGATTATCTAAAAAGTTGATTAATACTGCTAAAAAACGGATCCAAACTGTGTGTGGTTTTGGCCTACCGTCTGGGTAAAGTTTTGAAATGCAAAAATGTTGGTTGTTGTGAGATTTTTATTGTCGAAATATTGACTTTAAGAACTCGGGAACATTAGGGATTATTTTCCATGGCAGAACTTTTTTTTAGGAACTTATTAAAGATGTCATTTTTAGTTTAAGGTTTTTTTAGAAGTAGCGGTTTGTTTTTTCACATAAGTTAAGTATCTTAGATCTGGTTGCAGAAAACTTTGATTATCTTAAAGTTGATTGATACTGCTAAAAAATTGATCCAAACTGTGTGTGGTTTTGGCCTACCGC
>NW_023002862.1:0-696 GCF_900245975.1 Drosophila guanche | reverse complement strand
CCCCTTATATTTGTTTTATACCCGGTACTCGAAGAGTAAATAGGGTATATTGTATTTGTGCACAAAGTTAATGTATGTAACACACAGAAGGAATCGTTTCCGACCCCATAAAGTGTATATATTCTTAATCATATCTATATATATCATTAATATATATATCATATAGATTATATATATATATATATATATATATATATATATATATATATATGATCCGCCCCATTCCGCCCCCGCAAAAGGCGAAAACCTCCCAAATCTACAATTTGAAAGATAGAAGAAAACTAAAAACGCCATTCTGTAGGGAATGGCCATATCTATCAGATACATAAATTGGGATCCGATTGGATCGTTATTATAGCCAGAAAGAATAAATTAATGAGCAGTGGCTAAACCCACACTGTCCTGCAGCTTTTGTTGTTCCTTTCACATTCTCTCATTCACATTCTGCTTCACTCGGCCTCTGCCTCTGCCGACTTTGAACCCCCCCCCCCCACCCTCACGCAGCTTATATTTGTTTTATATCCGATACTTGAAGAGTAAATAGGGTATATTGTATTTGTGCACAAAGTTAATGTATGTAACACACAGAAGGAATCGTTTCCGACCCCATAAAGTGTATATATTCTTGATCACCGTCAATAGCCGAGTCGATTGAGCCCTGTCTGTCTGTCCGTCCGTCTGTCCGTCCGTCTAGTT
>NW_023002861.1:0-696 GCF_900245975.1 Drosophila guanche | reverse complement strand
TTTTCAGATAATCAAAGTTTTTTGCAACCAGATCTAAGATAGTTAAGTTATGTAAAAAAACAAACCGCAACCTCTGAAAAAACCTTAAACTAAAAATTATAACCTTAATAAGTTCCTATAAAACAAGTTCTGCCATAGAAAATAAACCCGACTTTTCCCGACTTTTTAAAGTAAAAATATCGAGAAAAAAAAATCTCACATCAATCAACATTTTTGCATTTCAAAGCTTAACCCAGACGGTAGGCCAAAACCACACGGAGTTTGGATCCATTTTATAGCAGTAGCTATCAACTTTTCAGATAATCAAAGTTTTTTACAACCAAAATTAAGATACTTAAGTTATGTGAAAAAACAAACCGCAACCTCTGAAAACACCTTAAACTTAAAATTACTTACTTACCTAGTTCTTAAAAAACAAGTTCTGCCATAGAAAATAAACCCGACTTTTCCCGAGTTTTTAAAGTCAAAATTTCGTACAATATACCTCACAAAAATCTACATTTTTGCATTTCAAAGCTTTACCCAGACGGTAGGGCAAAACCACACAGAGTTTGGATCCATTTTATAGCAGAATCAATCAACTTTTCTGATAGTCAAAGTTTTTTTGCAACCAGATCTTAGATACTTAAGTTATGTGAAAAAACAAACCGCAACCTCTGAAAAAACCTTAAACTAAAAATTACAAAATTGCTAGTT
>NW_023002860.1:0-696 GCF_900245975.1 Drosophila guanche | reverse complement strand
GGGACACATATTAAATTTAAATGTACTCACAAAAAAGGTGTAGTCTTACCATTGCTTAAGAAGATTGATGTTATTGATTTTATTAGAGTTGATTGCAGAATCAAGTTATTCAGAATAAACTTTCTCGTATTTTTAGAGACCGAATCTTTTTTCACATCTTGCAAATTTTCGATTAAGCACTCAAAAAATATGCCTCTGTCATTATGTCCTAGAGGAGGCAACTCAACACAAAACAAAACACGATGTAAGCTTTTCCAACACTAGAACACATCGAATGGGGAATGGCTTCAACACTTGCTAAAAACTAGACGGATAAATCCTTTCCATCCCTAGCAAAGAGAATGAACAATCAAGTAGGGCTTTTAGCTATGATTTCTGAATTTAAAGTGTAATAACCGAATTGGAAAGGTAGCTAGGGTCGAAAGGAAGGAGTAAAGCGGAAGAAGCTGTAAATTTGGGCAATGAGGCAGCTTTTTATTTATTTTAATTAACAATTATCTGCAAATTCTGCGATGGTGTAAAGAGGGTAGGTTCAGTAGTTTTAGCCTAGATAGGTATGGTGGAAGGAGTCTGTTAGAGTCCCAGTTTAGATTTCTAAGGGCGAATATTAAAAATTGTTTTTGATCGGATTCAATAATTATTTGTTGCTTCTTGTATTGTGGACTCCACACACAAGAAAAATACTCCAATATCGGG
>NW_023002859.1:0-696 GCF_900245975.1 Drosophila guanche | reverse complement strand
TAAAGCTTTGAAATGCAAAAATGATTATTTTTGTGAGGTATTTTGTACGACATTTTGACTTTAAAAATTCGGGAGAAGTCGGGCTTATTTTCTATGGCAGAACTTGTTTTTTAAGAACTTATTAAGGATGTAATTTTAAGTTTAAGGTTTTTTCAGAGGTAGCGATTGGTTTTTCACATAACTTAAGTATTTTAGATCTGGTTGCAAAAAACTTTGATTATCTGAAAAGTTGATTGATACTGCTATAAAATGGATCCAAACTCTGTGTGGTTTTTGCCTACCGTCTGGGTAAAGCTTTTAAATGCAAAAATGTTGATTTTTGTAAGGTATTTTTTACGACATTTTACGACTTTAAAAAGTCAGGAAGAGTCGGGTTAGTTTTCTATGTCAGAACTTTTTTATTAAGAAGTTTCAAAGTTTGTACTTTTTTGTTTAAGGTTTTTTCAGAGGTTGCGGTTTGTTTTTTTACATAACTTAAGTATCTTAGATATGGTTGTAAAAAACTTTGATTATCTGAAAAGTTGATTGATACTGCTATAAAATGGATCCAAACTCTGTGTGGTTTTGGCCTACCGTCTGGGTAAAGCTTTGAAATGCAAAAATGATTATTTTTGTGAGGTATATTGTACGACATTTTGACTTTAAAAATTTGGGAGAAGTCGGGCTTATTTTCTATGGCAGAACTTGTTTTTTAAG
>NW_023002858.1:0-696 GCF_900245975.1 Drosophila guanche | reverse complement strand
ACCGTCTGGGTAAAGCTTTGAAATGCAAAAATGTTGATTTTTGTGAGGTATTTTGTACGAAATTTTGACTTTAAAAACTCGGGTTTATTTTCTATGGCAGAACTTGTTTTTTAGGAACTTATTAAGGATGTAATTTTTAGTTTAAGGTTTTTTCAGAGGTTGCGGTTTGTTTTTTTACATAACTTAAGTATCTAAGATCTGGTTGCAAAAAACTTTGATTATCTGAAAAGTTGATTGATTCTGCTATAAAATGGATCCAAACTCTGTGTGGTTTTGGCCTACCGTCTCGGAAAAGCTTTGAAATGCAAAAATGTTGATTGTTGTGATATTTTTTTTTTCGAAATTTTTACTTTAAAAACTCTCGAAAAGTCGGGTTTATTTTCTATGCCAGAATTTGTTTTTTAAGAACTTATTAAGGAAGTAATTTTAAGTTTAAGGTTTTTTCAGAGGTTGCGGTTTGTTTTTTCACATAACTTATGTACCTTAATTTTGGTTGTAAAAAACTTTGATTATCTGAAAAGTTGATTGATACTGCTATAAAATGGATCCAAACTCTGTGTGGTTTTGGCGTACCGTCTCGGAAAAGCTTTGAAATGCTAAAATGTTGTTTTTTGTGAGGTATTTTTTACGAATTTTTGACTTTAAAAACTCGGAAAAAGTCGGGTTTATTTTCTATGGCAGAACTTGTTTTTTTAG
>NW_023002857.1:0-696 GCF_900245975.1 Drosophila guanche | reverse complement strand
CAGTCATCGACCTCACATTCGCCAGCAGAGCGTTGGCCAGAACCGCTTGTTGGAAAATCAGCAACGCCTACACCGCTAGCGACCACGAGGCCATCGAGTGCGTGTTTGGCGAACCGGACCCAGGAAGAGCAGCCCCTACTCAGACCCAGAATAGGAAGGCGTATCGGCAGGCCACGCTGAGGACACAGGCCTTCGCAAGTGCCCTCCGTACCCACACGGCACCAGAGACCGGTGGAGCCAACGAGTGGGCGACCCAGCTGGGGGAGGCAGTGGAAGCGGCTTGCGACCAGAGTATGCTACAGCGAAGTGCGTTTGGGAAACACCATGCCCCAGTCTTCTGGTGGAACGAGGACATCGCCGAGCTCCACAAAATCTGCCACAGAGCGAGAAGACAGCTCCAACGAGCCAGGGGAACTCCGCGTCTAGTGACTTGCTGCGAGGCATACAAAGTCGCGCGGAAGGAGTTGAAGACCGCCATCAGAGACAGCAAAAGAGAATGCTTCCTCAAGCTGTGCGACGCCGCAGAGGAGGACCCCTGGGGAGGCGCCTACAAGATGGTGGTAAAGAACATCAACGCCGGAAGCAGAGCCCCGACAGACCCAGTAGTGCTGGAGGGGATAGTTAGGACCTTGTTCCCGCAAGGGCGGCCCATAACAACATCCCCGAGCCCAGAGCACAGCCTGGACGACATCCGCG
>NW_023002856.1:0-696 GCF_900245975.1 Drosophila guanche | reverse complement strand
GCTTAGGTAACTTAGATCTGCTTGCAAGAAATTTTGTATATTTGAAAAGTTGATTGATACTGATATAAAATGGATTCAAACTCTGTGTGATTTTGGCCTACCGCCTGGGCAAAGCTTTGAAATGAAAAAACGTTGATTGTTGTGATATTTTTTTAACGAAATTTTGACTTTAAAAATTCGGGAAAAGTCGGGTTTATTTTCTATGGCAGAACTTTTTTTTTTAAGAGTTTATTAAGAAAGTAATTTTTAGTTTAAGGTTTTTTCAGAGGTTGCGATTTGATTTTTCACATAACTTAAGTATCTTAGATCTGGGTGTAAAGAACTTTGATTATCTGAAAAGTTGATTGATGCTGCTATGAAATGGATCCAAACTGTGTGTGGTTTTGGCCTACCGTCTCGGAAATGAAAAAAAATATTGATTGTTGTGAGATTTTTTTTCTTCGAAATTTTGACTTTAAAAACTCGGGAAAACTCGGGTTTATTTTCTATGGCAGAAATTTTTTTTTAAGAATTTATTAAGAAAGTAATTTTTTGTTTAAGGTTTTTTCAGAGGTAGCGATTTGTTTTTTCACATAGCTTAGGTAACTTAGATCTGCTTGCAAGAAATTTTGTATATTTGAAAAGTTGATTGATACTGATATAAAATGGATTCAAACTCTGTGTGATTTTGGCCTACCGCCTGGGCAAAGCTTTGAA
>NW_023002855.1:0-696 GCF_900245975.1 Drosophila guanche | reverse complement strand
AAATCTCACATCAATTAACATTTTTGCATTTCAAAGCTTTACCCAGACGGTAGGCCAAAACCACAAACAGTTTGGATCCATTTTATAGCAGTATCAATTAACTTTTCAGATAATAAAAGTTTTTTACAACCAAAATTAAGATACTTAAGTTATGTGAAAAAACAAACCGCAACCTCTGAAAAAACCTTAAACTAAAAATTACAAAATTGCTAGTTCCTAAAAACAAGTTCTGCCATAGAAAATAAACCCGACTTTTCCCGAGTTCTTAAAGTCAAAATTTCAAAAAAAAAAATCTCACAACAATCCACATTTTGGCATTTCAAAGCTTTTCCGAGACGGTAGCCCAAAATCACACAGAGTTTGGATCCATTTTATAGCAGTATCAATCAACTTTTCAGATAATCAAAGTTTTCTGCAACCAGATCTAAGATACTTAAGTTATGTAAAAAAACAAACCGCAATCTCTGAAAAAACCTTAAACTAAAAATTACAAGCTCAATAAGTTCCTAAAAAACAAGTTCTGCCATAGAAAATAAGCCCGACTTTTCCCGAGTTTTTAAAGTAAAAATATCGAACAAAAAAATCTCACATCAATCAACATTTTTGCATTTCAAAGCTTTACCCAGACGATAGGCCAAAACCACAAACAGTTTGGCTCCATTTTATAGCAGTATCAATCAACTTTTCAGATAATCA
>NW_023002854.1:0-696 GCF_900245975.1 Drosophila guanche | reverse complement strand
GGTTTTGGCCTACCGTCTCGGAAAAGCTTTGAAATGCAAAAATGTTGATTTTTGTGAGATTTTTTTTTCTCGAAATTTTTACTTTAAAAACTCGGGAAAAGTCGGTTTTATTTTCTATGGCAGAACTTGTTTTTTAAGAACTAGTAATTTTGTAGTTTTTAGGTTAAGGTTTTTTCAGAGGTTGTGGTTTGTTTTTTTAAGTAACTTAAGTATCTTAATTTTTGTTGTAAAAACCCTTGATTATCTGAAAAGTTGATGGATACTGCTATTAAATGGATCCAAACTTTTTGTGGTTTTGGCCTACCGTCTCGGAAAAGCTTTGAAATGCAATAATGTTGATTGTTGTGAGATTTTTTTTTTCTTCGAAATATTGACTTTAAAAACTCGGGAAAAGTCGGTTTTATTTTCTATGGCAGAACTTGTTTTTTAAGAACTTGTAATTTTGTAATTTTTAGTTTAAGGTTTTTTCAGATGTTGCGGTTGGTTTTTCACATAACTTAAGTATCTTAACTGTGGTTGTAAAAAACTTTGATTATCTGAAAAGTTGATTGATTCTGCTATAAAATGGATCCAAACTCTGTGTGGTTTTGGCCTACCGTCTCGGAAAAGCTTTGAAATGCAAAAATGTTGATTGTTGTGAGATTTTTTTTTTCTTCGAAATATTGACTTTAAAAACTCGGGAAAAGTCGGTTTTAT
>NW_023002853.1:0-696 GCF_900245975.1 Drosophila guanche | reverse complement strand
AGTAATTTTGTAATTTTTAGTTTAAGGTTTTTTTCAGAGGTTGCGGTTTGTTTTTTCACTTAACTTAAGTATCTTAATTTTGGTTGTAAAAATCTTTGAATATCTGAAAAGTTGATTGATACTGCTATAAAATGGAACCAAACTGTGTGGTTTTTGCCTACCGTCTGGATAAAGCTTTCAAATGCAAAAATGTTGATTGATGTGAGATTTTTTTTTTTCGCTATTTTAACTTTAAAAACTCGGGAAAAGTCGGGTTTATTTTCTATGGCAAAACTTGTTTTTTAGGAACTTATTAAGGATGTAATTTTTAGTTTAAGGTTTTTTCAGAGGTTGCGGTTTGTTTTTTCACATAGCTTAAGTGTCTTAGATCTGGTTGTAAAAAACTTTGATTATCTGAAAAGTTGATTGATACTGCTATAAAATGGATCGAATCTGTGTGGTTTTGGCCTACCGTCTGGGTAAAGCTTTGAAATGCACAAATGTTGATTGTTGTGAGATTTTTTTTTTCCAAATTTTGACTTTAAAAACTCGGGAAAAGTCGGTTTTATTTTCTATGGCAGAACTTGTTTTTTAAGAACTAGTAATTTTGTAATTTTTAGTTTAAGGTTTTTTTCAGAGGTTGCGGTTTGTTTTTTCACTTAACTTAAGTATCTTAATTTTGGTTGTAAAAATCTTTGAATATCTGAAAAGTTGATT
>NW_023002852.1:0-696 GCF_900245975.1 Drosophila guanche | reverse complement strand
GTAGGCCAAAACCACACAGAGTTTGAATCCATTTTAAAGCAGTATCAATCAACTTTTCAGATAATCAAAGTTTTTTACAACCAGATCTAAGATACTTAAGTTATGTGAAAAAACAAACCCCAACCTCTGAAAAAACCTTAAACTAAAAATTACATTCTTAATAAGTTCCTAAAAAAACAAGTTCTGCCATAGAAAAAAAACCCGACTTTTCCCGAGTTATGTGAAAAAACAAACCGCAACCTCTGAAAAAACCTTAAACTTAAAATTACTTCCTTAATAAGTTTTTAAAAGAACAACTTCTGTTTAAAGTACAAATTAAAAAAAAAAAAATCTCACAACAATTAACATTTTTGCATTTCAAAGCCTTACCCAGACGGTAGGCCAAAACCACACAGAGTTTGGATCCATTTTATAGCAGAATCAATCAACTTTTCGGATAATCAACGTTTTTTGCAACCAGATCCTAGATACATAAGTTATGTGAAGAAAAAAACCGCAACCTCTGAAAAAACATTAAACAAAAGATTACAAAATTTGTTAGTTCCTAAAAAACAATTTCTGCCATAGAAAATAAACCCGACTTTTCCCGAGTTTTTAAAGTCAAAATTTCGAAAACAAAAAATCTCACAACAAACAACATTTTTGCATTTCAAAGCTTTACCCAGACGGTAGGCCAAAACCACACAGAGTTTGGAT
>NW_023002851.1:0-696 GCF_900245975.1 Drosophila guanche | reverse complement strand
TTTAGGAACTTATTAAGGAGGTAAGTTTTATTTTAAGGGTTTTTCAGAGGTTGCGGTTTCTTTTTTTACATAACTTAAGTATCTTAGATCTGGTTGCAAAAAACTTTGATTATCTGAAAAGTTGATTGATACTGCTATAAAATGGATCCAAACTGTGTGGTTTTGGCCTACAGTCTGGGTAAAGCTTTGAAATGCAACAATTTTGATTGTTGTGAGATTTTTTGTTTTCGAAATTTTTACTTTAAAAACTCGAGTTTATTTTCTATGGCAGAACTTGTTTTTTAAGATCTTTTTAAGGAAGTAATTTTAAGTTGAAGGTTATTTTCAGAGGTTGCGGTTTGTTTTTTCACATAACCTAAGTATCTTAATTTTGGTTGTAAAAAACTTTGATTATCTGACAAGTCGATTGATACTGCTATAAAATGGATCCAAACTCTGTGTGGTTTTGGCCTACCGTCTGGGTAAAGCTTTAAAATGCAAAAATGTTGATTGTTGTCAGATTTTTTTTTTCGATAATTTTACTTTAAAAACTCGGGAAAAGTCGGGTTTATTTTCTATGGCAGAACTTGTTTTTAAGGAACTTATTAAGGACGTAAGTTTTAGTTTAAGGTTTTTTCAGAGGTTGCGGTTTGTTTTCTCACATAACTTAAGTATCTTAATTTTTGTTGTAAAAAACTTTGATTATCTGAAAAGTTG
>NW_023002850.1:0-696 GCF_900245975.1 Drosophila guanche | reverse complement strand
ACTTTTCCCGAGTTTTTAAAGTCAAAATTTCGAAAAAAAAATCTCACAACAATCCACATTTTTGCATTTCAAAGCTTTTCGAGACGGTAGGCCAAAACCACTCAGAGTTTGGATCCATTTTATAGCAGTATCAATCAACTTTTCAGATAATCAAAGTTTTTTACAACCACAGTTAAGATACTTAAGTTATGTGAAAAACTAACCGCAACATCTGAAAAAACCTTAAACTAAAAATTACTTCCTTAATAAGTTCCTAAAAAACAAGTTCTGCCAAAGAAAAAAAAACCCGAGTTTTTAAAGTCAAAATTTCGTACAAAATACCTCACAAAAATCAACATTTTTGCATTTCAAAGCTTTTGCGAGACGGTAGGCCAAAACCACAAAAAGTTTGGATCCATTTAATAGCAGTATCAATCAACTTTTCAGATAATCAAAGTTTTTTACAACCAAAATTAAGATACTTAAGTTATGTGAAAAAACAAACCACAACATCTGATAAAACCTTAATCTAAAAATTACAAAATTGCTAGTTCTTAAAAAAACAAGTTCTGCCATAGAAAATAAAACCAACTTTTCCCGAGTTTTTAAAGTCCAAATTTCGAAAAAAAAAATCTCACAACAATCCACATTTTTGCATTTCAAAGCTTTTCCGAGACGGTGGGCCAAAACCACACAGAGTTTGGATCCACTTTATAG
>NW_023002849.1:0-697 GCF_900245975.1 Drosophila guanche | reverse complement strand
AAAAAACTTTGATTATCTGAAAAGTTGATTGATTCTGTCATAAACTGGATCCAAACTCTGTGTGGTTTTGACCTACCGTCTAAGTAAAGCTTTGAAAAGCAAAAATGTTGATTTTTGTGATGTATTTTGTACGAAATTTTGACTTTGAAAACTCGGGTTTATTTTCTATGGCAGAACTTGTTTTTTAGGAACTTATTAAGGAAGTAGTTTTAAGTTTAAGGTTTTTTCAGAGGTTGCGGTTTGTTTTTTCACATAACTTAAGTATCTTAATTTTGGTTGTAAAAAACTTTGATTATCTGAAAAGTTGATTGATACTGCTATAAAATGGATCCAAAATCTGTGTGGTTTTGGCCTACCGTCTGGGTAAAGCTTTGAAATGCAAAAATTTTGATTGTTGTGAGATTTTTTGTTTTCGAAATTTGGACTTTAAAAACTCGGGAAAGTCGGGTTTATTTTCTATGCCAGAACTTTTTTTTTAAGATCTTATTAAGGAAGTAGTTTTAAGTTTAAGGTTTTTTCAGAGGTTGCGGTTTGTTTTTTCACATAACTTAAGTATCTTAATTTTGGTTGTAAAAAACTTTGATTATCTGAAAAGTTGATTGCTACTGCTATAAAATGGATCCAAAATCTGTGTGGTTTTGGCCTACCGTCTGGGTAAAGCTTTGAAATGCAAAAATTTTGATTGTTGTGAGATTTT
>NW_023002848.1:0-697 GCF_900245975.1 Drosophila guanche | reverse complement strand
AGAGGTTGCGGTTCGTTTTTTCACATAACTTAAGTATCTTAATTTTGGATGTAAAAAACTTTGATTATCTGAAAAGTTGATTGATACTGCTATTAAATGGATCCAAACTTTTCGTGGTTTTGGCCTACGGTCTCGGAAAAGCTTTGAAATGAAAAAATGTTGATTGTTGTGAGATTTTTTTTTTCGAAATTTTGAATTTAAAAACTCGGGAAAAGTCGGTTTTATTTTCTATGGCAGAACTTGTTTTTTAAGAACTAGCAATTTTGTTATTTTTAGTTTAATGTTTTTTCAGAGGTTTTGGTTTGTTTTTTCACATAACTTAAGTATTTTAACTGTGGTTGTAAAAAACTTTGATTATCTGAAAAGTTGATTTATACTGCTATAAAATGGATCCAAACTCTGAGTGGTTTTGACCTACCGTCTCGAAAAGCTTTGAAATGCAAAAATGTGGATTGTTGTGAGATTTTTTTTCTTCGAAATTTTGACTTTAAAAACTCAGGAAAAGTTGGTTTTATTTTCTATGGCAGAACTTGTTTTTTAAGAACTAGCAATTTTGTAATTTATAGTTTAAGGTTTTTTCAGAGGTTGTGGTTTGTTTTTTTACATAACTTTAGTATCTTAATTTTGGTTGTAAAAAACTTTGATTATCTGAAAAGTTGATTGATACTGCTATAAAGTGGATCCAAACTCTGTGTGG
>NW_023002847.1:0-697 GCF_900245975.1 Drosophila guanche | reverse complement strand
AAAATCTCACAAAAATCAACATTTTTGCATTTCAAAGTTTTTCCGAGACGGTAGGCCAAAACCACAAACAGTTTGGATCCATTTAATAGCAGTATCAATCAACTTTTTAGATAATCAAGGTTTTTTACAACCAAAATTAAGATACTTAAGTTATGTGAAAAAACAAACCGCAACCTATGAAAAATCAAAGTAATCAAAGATCTTTACAACCAGGTCTAAGATGGTTAAGTTATGTGAAAAAACAAACCGCTACTTCTAAAAAACATTAAACAAAAAAGTAACAAACTTTGAAAATTTTTAAAAGAAAAGTTCTTCCATAGAAAATAAACCCAACTTTTCCCGAGTTTTTAAAGTAAAAATATCGAAAAAAAAATACCTCACAAAAATCAACATGTTTGCATTTCAAAGCTTTACCCAGACGGTAGGCCAAAACCACACAGAGTTTGGATCCATATTATAGCAGTATCAATCAACTTTTCAGATAATCAAAGTTTTTTTCAACCAAAATTAAGATACTTAAGTTATGTAAAAAAACAAACCACAACCTCTGAAAAAACCTTAATCTAAAAATTACAAAATTACTAGTTCTTAAAAAACAAGTTCTGCCATAGAAAATAAAACCGACTTTTCCCGAGTTTTTAAAGTCAAAATTTCGAAAAAAAAAATTTCACAACAATCAACATTTTTGCATTTCAAA
>NW_023002846.1:0-697 GCF_900245975.1 Drosophila guanche | reverse complement strand
TCATACTGCTATCAAGTGGATCCAAACTCTGTGTGGTTTTGGTTCCAAACACTTTGTGTTTTTGCTTTACCGTCTGGGAAATATACAGATTTGAAATGCAAAAATGTTGATTTTTGTGAGGTATTTATTACGAAATTTTGACTTTAAAAACTCGGGAAGAGTTGGGTTTATTTTCTATGGCACAACTTGTTTTTTAAAAGCTTGTAATTTTGTAATTTTTGGTTAACGGTTTGTTCAGAGGTTGCGGTTTGTTTTTTCACATAACTTAAGTATCTTAATTTTGGTTGTAAAAAACTTTGATTATCTGAAAAGTTGATTGATACTGCTATAAAATGGATTTAAACTGTGTGGTTTTGGCCTACCGTCTCGGAAAAGCTTTGAAATGCAAAAATGTGGATTGTTGTGAGATATTTTTTTTTTGAAATTTTGACTTTAAAAACTCGGGAAAAGTTTGTTTTATTTTCTATGGCAGAACTTGTTTTTTAAGAACTAGTAACTTTGTAATTTTTAGTTTAAGGTGTTTTCAGAGGTTGTGGTTTGTTTTTTTACATAACTTAAGTATCTTAATTTTGGTTGTAAAAAACTTTGATTATCTGAAAAGTTGATTGATACTGCTATAAAATGGATCCAAACTGTGTGGTATTGGTCTACCGTCTGGGTAAAGCTTTGAAATGCAAAAATGTTGATTGATGTGAGA
>NW_023002845.1:0-697 GCF_900245975.1 Drosophila guanche | reverse complement strand
CAAAGCTTTACCCAGACGGTAGGCCAAAACCACACAGAGTTTGGATCCATTTTATAGCAGTATCAATCAACTTTTCAGATAATCAAAGTTTTTTACAACCAAAATTAAGATACTTAAGTTATTTGAGAAAACAAACCGCAACCTCTGAAAAAACCTTAAACTAAAAATTGCTTCCTTAATAAGTTCTTAAAACACACACACAGTTCTGCCATAGAAAATAAACCCGACTTTTCCCGAGTTTTTAAAGTAAAAATTTCGAAAACAAAAAATCTCACAACAATCAACATTTTTGCATTTCAAAGCTTTACCCAGACGGTAGGCCAAAAACACACAGAGTTTGGATCCATTTTATAGCAGTATCAATCAACTTTTCATATAATCAAAGTTTTTTGCAACCAGATCTAAGATACTTAAGTTATGTGAAAAAACAAACCGCAAAGTCTGAAAAAACCTTAAACTAAAAATTGCTTCCTTAATAAGTTCTTAAAACACACACACAGTTCTGCCATAGAAAATAAACCCGACTTTTCCCGAGTTTTTAAAGTAAAAATTTCGAAAACAAAAAATCTCACAACAATCAACATTTTTGCATTTCAAAGCTTTACCCAGACGGTAGGCCAAAACCACACAGAGTTTGGATCCATTTTATAGCAGAATCAATCAACTTTTCAGATAATCAAAGTTTTTTGCAATCAGA
>NW_023002844.1:0-697 GCF_900245975.1 Drosophila guanche | reverse complement strand
GCTTAATCAATAATTATATATTCTGTGAAGCAATCGGCTAAGGTGCATCGATTACTGACTGCTACATCACCCGATTAACCTTTATGTTTACCAATCGATTTGGGGGTTACGTCTTTTCCATTCATTTATTTTAATTCTTCTTAAAATTCGGGCGATGCGAGGCGTTTCAAACAGACCAGATCGTGCTTTATAGTTAGTCATTGGCTGTGTCTATCTCCTCCGGCACGATGGCGTCGTGGAAGCACGTTCCTTCATCCCTACACGGATACAAGCAGTTGGTGACGTTGTCCCGCACAAAATGCCGCGATATGCACGAGTATTGGTCGTTGGGATCGCACAGAAAGTCACCGTTGAACTGGCACTCGGAGTGGGCTGTCAGCACCATGCTCAGCTCCAGCTGATCGCCCAGAATGTGGCGCGATCTGTCGATGTAGATGTGAACGTTCACTTCCCGATCCCGCTCATCGAAGATCAGTCGCCCGGCCGGGCCATTGATGGCGATGTTATGACAAATGCGTTCACTGGGCGACCGATTGCCGCCGGTAAACTGTATGTAGTCGATGCACTTTTTCGAGACAGGATCCCGCCGGAACTTGAGCCTGGTGATGAGTGTGTAAATGCCGCGCGGTGTACGGTCGCTGGTCACCACGCGGAACTGGCAGTCGTACTTGATCTTGTTGGCCGAGTGGCCATTGGG
>NW_023002843.1:0-697 GCF_900245975.1 Drosophila guanche | reverse complement strand
AAGCGAGGTGGCGACGTTTTTGCATCAGCGCTAATTTGCGGCGCTTGGCGCCAATTGAGCCAATGTCACTTGGCGCTCTAAATCGGTGTCACGTCCATTCGATGAGCCAAAGCGAGGCTCACGGATCTGGGGTGCATATGTGATGGTCAATCTGCCTTTAGGTGCTGCTTCGGTAACGCCAAAAATGTTGTAATCCTCATCTGGACTGCCTGTTGGCATGGCCATGGTGGTTCCGTCAGTTTCTTCACTCATCCACGATCCCGTATCTTTGACTTTGGCATGGTCATCATCCGAGAGCATGCCCCACGTACCCTGGCCCTGGCCCTGGCCCTGGCCCTTCCCTGGTTGCGCCACCATCAGCATGGCACCTGCAAGCAACACCACCAATAAGAAACAACATCCAAGGGATAGGCATAGGTATAGGTATAGGTATAGGTATCCATACTTACACCATAAAATCATGACAGCATTCAGCATGCCCATTGTTAAAGATATCAGCTGGGTAAGTCCCAACGTATGGACTTTAATGACTAAAACTGTATCCAGCTGTATCGAACTCGTATCTGGGACTTGACAGTCCCGATAAAATGTGACTTGGATCCAAAAAACGAAACAATGTTCGACAGTGCAGTTCGACATTTCAGCCTCAACACATTGATGTACAAATGTATGTAGTATTTTTGTTGTACTAGCGTAC
>NW_023002842.1:0-697 GCF_900245975.1 Drosophila guanche | reverse complement strand
ATTTCAAAGCTTTTCCGAGACGGTAGGCCAAAACCACAAAAAGTTTGGATCCATTAAATAGCAGTATCCATCAACTTTTCAGATAATCAAGGGTTTTTACAACCAAAATTAAGATACTAAAGTTATGTGAAAAAACAAACCACAACCTCTGAAAAAACCTTAAACTAAAAATTACAAAATTACTAGTTTTTAAAAAACAAGTTCTGCCATAGAAAATAAAACCGACTTTTCCCGAGTTTTTAAAGTCAAAATTTCGAGAGAAAAAATCTCACAAAAATAAACATTTTTGCATTTCAAAGCTTTTCCGAGACGGTAGGCCAAAACCACAAAAAGTTTGGATCCATTAAATAGCGGTATCCATCAACTTTTCAGATAATCAAGGGTTTTTACAACCAAAATTAAGATACTAAAGTTATGTGAAAAAACAAACCACAACCTCTGAAAAAACCTTAAACTAAAAATTACAAAATTACTAGTTCTTAAAAAACAAGTTCTGCCATAGAAAATAAAACCGACTTTTCCCGAGTTTTTAAAGTCAAAATTTCGAAAAAAAAATCTCACAACAATCCACATTTTTGCATTTCAAAGCTTTTCCGATACGGTAGGCCAAAACCACTCAGAGTTTGGATCCATTTTATAGCAGTATCAATCAACTTTTCAGATAATCAAAGTTTTTTACAACCACAGTTAAGATACA
>NW_023002841.1:0-697 GCF_900245975.1 Drosophila guanche | reverse complement strand
TAAATCAAAATTTCGTACAAAATACCTCACAAAAATAAACATTTTTGCATTTCAAAGCTTTACCTAGACGGTAGGCTAAAACCACACAGAGTTTGGATCCATTTTATAGCAGTATCAATCAACTTTTCAGATAATCAAAGTTTTTCACAACCAGATCTAAGATACTTAAGCTATGTGAAAAAAAAAAAATTGCTGCCTCTGAAAAAACCTTAAACAAAAAATTACTTTCTTAGTAAATTCTTAAAAAATAAGTTCTGCCATAGAAAATAATCCCGACTGTTCCCGAGTTTTTAAAGTCCAAATTTCGTAAAAAAAATCTCACAACAATCAACATTTTTGCATTTCAAAGCTTACCCAGACGGTAGGCCAAAACCACACAGAGTTCGGATCCATTTTATAGCAGTATCAATCAACTTTTCAGATAATCAAAAGATAAGCAAAACCACACTCAGTTTGGACCCACTTCATAGCAGCATCAATCAACTTTTCAGATAATCTAAGTTCTTTACAACCAGATCTAAGATACTTAAGTTATGTGAAAAAACAAACCGCTACTTCTAAAAAACCCCTTAAACTAAAAATTACTTTCTTAATAAATTCTTAAAAAATAAGTTCTGCCATAGAAAATAATCCCGACTGTTCCCGAGTTTTTAAAGTCAAAATTTCGTAAAAAAAATCTCACAACAATCAACATTTT
>NW_023002840.1:0-697 GCF_900245975.1 Drosophila guanche | reverse complement strand
TTTCAGATAATCAAAAATCTTTACAACCAGATCTAAGATACTTAAGTTATGTGAAAAAACAAACCGCAACCTCTGAAAAACCCTTAAACTAAAAATTACATCCTTAATAAGTTCTTAAAAAACTAGTTCTGCCATAGAAAATAAACCCGACTTTTCCCGAGTTTTTAAAGTCAAAAATTCGATTAAATAAAATCTCACAACAATCAACATTTTAGCATTTCAAAGCTTTTCCAAGACGGTAGACCAAAACCACACAGAGTTTGGATCCATTTTATAGCTGTATCAATCAACTTTTCAGATAATCAAAGTTTTTTACAACAAACATTAAGATACTTAAGTTATGTGGAAAAACAAACCCCAACCTCTGAAAAAACCTGAAACTAAAAATTACATCCTTAATAAGTTCTTAAAAAACAAGTTCTGCCATAGAAAACAAACCCGACTTTTCCCGAGTTTTTAAAGTCAAAATTTCGATAAAATAAAATCTCACAACAATCTACATTTTAGCATTTCAAAGCTTTTCCAAGACGGTAGACCAAAACCACACACAGTTTGGATCCACTTCATAGCAGCATCAATCAACTTTTCAGATAATCAAAAATCTTTACAACCAGATCTAAGATACTTAAGTTATGTGAAAAAACAAACCGCAACCTCTGAAAAAACCTTAAGCTAAAAATTACATCCTTAATAAGTT
>NW_023002839.1:0-697 GCF_900245975.1 Drosophila guanche | reverse complement strand
AACTAAAAATTACATCATTAATAAGTTCCTGAAAAACAAGTTCTGCCATAGAAAATAAACCCGACTTTTCCCGAGTTTTTAAAGTCAAAATTTGGAAACAAAAAAATCTCACAACAAATAACAATTTTGCATTACAAAGCTTTACCCAGACGGTAGGCCAAAACCACACAGAGTTTGGATCTATTTTATAGAAGTATCTATCAACTTTTCAGATAATCAAAGTTTTTTACAACCACAATTAAGATACTTAAGTTATGTGAAAAAACAAGCCGCAACCTCTGAAAAAACCTTAAACTAAAAATTACAAAATTGCTAGTTCTAAAAAACAAGATCTGCCATTTTAAAGTAAAAATTTGGAAACAAAAAAATCTCACAACAATTAACAATTTTGCATTACAAAGCTTTACCTAGACGGTAGGCCAAAACCACACAGAGTTTGGATCCATTTTATAGCAGTATCAATAAACTTTTCAGATAATCAAAATTTTTACAACCAAGATTAGGATACTTAAGTTATGTGAAAAAACAAATCGCTACCTCTGAAAAAACCTTAAACTAAAAATTACAAAATTGCTAGTTCTAAAAAACAAGATCTGCCATAGAAAATAAAAGCGACTTTTCCCGAGCTTTTAAAGTAAAAATTTCGAAAACAAAAAATCTCACAACAATCAACGTTTTTGCATTTCAAAGCTTTGCC
>NW_023002838.1:0-697 GCF_900245975.1 Drosophila guanche | reverse complement strand
ATTTCAAAGCTTTACCCAGACGGTAGGCCAAAACCACACAGAGTTTGGATCTATTTAATACCAGTATCAATCAACTTTTCAGATAATCAAAGTTTTTTACAACCAAAATTAAGATACTTAAGTTATGTAAAAAAACAAACCGCAACCTCTGAAAAAACCTTAAACTTAAAATTACTTTCTTAATAAGTTTTTAAAAAACAAATTCTGGCATAGAAAATAAACCCGACTTTTCGCGAGTTTTTAAAGTAAAAATTTCGAAAAAAAAAATATCACAACAATCAACATTTTTGCATTTCAAAGCTTTTCCGAGACGGTAGGCCAAAACCACTCAGAGTTTGGATCCATTTTATAGCAGTATCAATCAACTTTTCAGATAATCAAAGTTTTGTACAACCAAAATAAAGATACTTAACTTATGTGAAAAAACAAACCGCAACCTCTGAAAAAACCTTAATCTAAAAATTACATCCTTAATAAGTTCCTAAAAAAACAAGTTCTGCCATAGAAAATAAACCCGACTTTTCCCGAGTTTTTAAAGTCAAAAATTCGTAAAAAATACCTCACAAAAATCAACATTTTTGCATTTCAAAGCTTTTCCGAGACGGTACGCCACAACCACACAGAGTTTGGATCCATTTTATAGCAGTATCAATCAACTTTTTAGATAATCAAAGTTTTTTACAGCCAAAATTAAGGT
>NW_023002837.1:0-697 GCF_900245975.1 Drosophila guanche | reverse complement strand
CGGTTTGTTTTTTCACATAACTTAAGTATCTTAGATCTGGTTGCAAAAAACTTTGATTATCTGAAAAGTTGATTGATACTGCTATAAAATGGATCCAAACTCTGTGTGGTTTTGGCCTACCGTCTCGGAAAAGCTTTGAAATTCAAAAATGTGGATTGTTGTGAAATTTTTTTTTTTCGAAATATTGACTTTAAAAACTCGGAAAAAGTCGGATTTATTTTCTATGGCAGAACTTGTTTTTTAAGAACTAGCAATTTTGAAATTTTTAGTTTAAGGCTTTTCAGAGGTTGCGGTTTGTTTTTTCACATAACTTAAGTTTCTTAGATCTGGTTGTAAAAAACTTTGATTATCTGAATAGTTGATTGATACTGCTATAAAATGGATTCAAACTCTGTGTGGTTTTGGCCTACCGTCTCGGAAAAGCTTTGAAATGCAAAAATGTTGATTGTTGTGAGATTTTTTGTTTTCTAAATTTTTACTTTAAAAACTCGGGAAAATTCGGGTTTATTTTCTATGGCAGAAGTTGTTTTTTAAGAACTTATAAAGGAAGTAACTTTTAGTTTAAGGTTTTTTCAGACTTTGCGGTTTGTTTTTTCACATAACTTAAGTATCTTAGATCTGGTTGCAAAAAACTTTGATTATCAGAAAAGTTGATTGATACTGCTATAAAATGGATCCAAACTCTGTGTGGTTTTGG
>NW_023002836.1:0-697 GCF_900245975.1 Drosophila guanche | reverse complement strand
ATACTGCTATAAAATGGATCCAAACTGTGTGTGGTTTTGGCCTACCGTCTGGGTAAAGCTTTGAAATGCAACAATTTTGATTGTTGTGAGATTTTTTGTTTTCGAAATTTTGACTTTAAAAACTCGGGAAAAGTCGGGTTTATTTTCTATGGCAGAACTTGTTTTTTAAGAACTTATTAAGGAAGTAATTTTAAGTTTAGGGCTTTTTCAGAGGTTGCGGTTTGTTTTTTCACATAACTTAAGTATCTAAGATCTGGTTGCAAAACACTTTGATTATCAGAAAAGTTGATTGATTCTGCCATAAAATGGATCCAAACTCTGTGTGGTTTTGGCCTACCGTCTGGGTAAAGCTTTGAAATGCAAAAATGCTGATTTTTGTGAGATTTTTTTCGAAATTTTTACTTTAAAAACTCTGGAGAAGTCGGTTTTATTTCCTATGCAAGAACTTGATTTTTAAGAACTAGTATTTTTGTAACTTTTAGTTTAAGGTTTTTTCAGAGGTTGCGGTTTGTTTTTTCACATAACTTAAGTATCTCAGATCTGGTTGCAAAAAACTTTGATTATCAGAAAAGTTGATTGATTCTGCCATAAAATGGATCCAAACTCTGTGTGATTTTGGCCTACCGTCTGGGTAAAGCTTTGAAATGCAAAAATGTTGATTTTTGTGAGGTATTTTGTACAAAGTTTTGACTTTAGA
>NW_023002835.1:0-697 GCF_900245975.1 Drosophila guanche | reverse complement strand
TGGTTTTGGCCTACCGTCTCGGAAAAGCTTTGAAATGCAAAAATGTGGATTGTTGTAAGATTTTTTGTTTTCGAAATTTTGACTTTAAAAACTCGGGAGAAGTCGGTTTTATTTTCTATGCCAGAACTTGATTTTTAAGAACTAGTATTTTTGTAACTTTTAGTTTAAGGTTTTTTCAGAGGTTGCGGTTTGTTTTTTCACATAACTTAAGTATCTCAGATCTGGTTGCAAAAAACTTTGATTATCAGAAAAGTTGATTGATTCTGCCATAAAATGGATCCAAACTCTGTGTGATTTTGGCCTACCGTCTGGGTAAAGCTTTGAAATGCAAAAATGTTGATTTTTATGAGGTATTTTGTACAAATTTTTGACTTTAGAAACTTGGGAAAAGTCGGTTTTATTTTCTATGGCAGAACTTGTTTTTTAAAAACTTATTAAGGAAGTAATTTTAAGTTTAAGGTTTTTTCAGAGGTTGCGTTTTGTTTTTTCACATAACCTAAGTATGTTAATTTTGGTTGTAAAAAACTTTGATTATCTGAAAAGTTGATTGATACTGCTATAAAATGGATCCAAACTCTGTGTGGTTTTGGCCTACCGTCTGGGTAAAGCTTTGAAATGCAAAAATGTGGATTGTTGTGAGATTTTTTTTCGAAATTTTTACTTTAAAAACTCGGGAGAAGTCGTTTTTATTTTCTAT
>NW_023002834.1:0-697 GCF_900245975.1 Drosophila guanche | reverse complement strand
TAAAAAACTTTGATTATCTGAATAGTTGATTGATACTGCTATAAAATGGATCCAATCTCTATGTGGTTTTGGCCTACCGTCTCAGAAAAGCTTTGAAATGCAAAAATGTGGATTGTTGTGAGATTTTTTTTTCGAATTTTTGACTTTAAAAACTCGGGAAAAGTCGGGTTTATTTTCTATGGCAGAACTTGTTTTTTAAGAACTATCAATTTTGTAATTTTTAGTTTAAGGGGTTTTCAGAGGTTGCGGTTTTTTCACATAACTTAAGTATCTTAGATCTGATTGCAAAAAACATTGATTATCTGAAAAGTTGATTGGTTCTGCTATAAAATGGATCCAAACTCTGTGTGGTTTTGGCCTACCGTCTGGGTAAAGCTTTGAAATGCAAAAATGTTGATTGTTGTGAGATTTTTTGTTTTCGAAATTTTTACTTTAAAAACTCGGGAAAAGTCGGGTTTATTTTCTATGGCAGAACTTGTTTTTTAAGAACTTATTAAAGAAGTAACTTTTATTTTAAGGTTTTTTCAGAGGTTGCGGTTTGTTTTCTCATATAACTTAAGTATCTTAATTTTGGTTGTAAAAAACTTTGATTATCTGAATAGTTGATTGATACTGCTATAAAATGGATCCAATCTCTATGTGGTTTTGGCCTACCGTCTCAGAAAAGCTTTGAAATGCAAAAATGTGGATTGTTGTG
>NW_023002833.1:0-697 GCF_900245975.1 Drosophila guanche | reverse complement strand
AAGCTTTAAAATGCAAAAATGTTGATTTTTGTGAGATTTTTTGTTTTCGAAATTTTTACTTTAAAAACTTGGGAAAAGTCGGGTTTATTTTCTATGGCAGAACTTGTTTTTTAATAACTTATTAAGGAAGTAATTTTTAGTTTAAGGGTTTTTCAGAGGTTGCGGTTTGTTTTTTCACATAACTTAAGTATCTTAATTCTGGTTGTAAAAAACTTTGATTATCTAAAAAGTTGATTGATTCTGCTATAAAATGAATCCAACTGTTTGTGGTTTTATCCTACCGTCTCGTAAAAGCTTTTAAATGCAAAAATGTTGATTGTTGTGAGATTTTTTTTTTTTAATCAGTTTTTTCAGAGGTTGCGGTTTGTTTTTTCACAAATCTTAAGTATCTTAATTTTGGTTGTAAAAAACTTTGATTATCTGAAAAGTTGATTGATACTGCTATAAAATGGATCCAAACTCTGTGTGGTTTTGGCCTACCGTCTCGGAAAAGCTTTGAAATGCAAAAATGTTGATTTTTGTGAGATTTTTTGTTTTCGAATTTTTTACTTTAAAAACTCGGGAAAAGTCGGGTTTATTTTCTATGGCAGACCTTGTTTTTTAAGAACTTATTAAGGAAGTAATTTTTAGTTTAAGGTTTTTTCAGAGGTTGCGGTTTGTTTTTTTCACATATCTTAAGTATCTTCATTTTGGTTGT
>NW_023002832.1:0-697 GCF_900245975.1 Drosophila guanche | reverse complement strand
CGAAATTTTGACTTTGAGGTTGAGGTTTGTTTTTTTCACATAACCTAGTTATCTTAGATCTGGTTGTATGGAACTTTGTTTATCTAAAAAGTTTATTCATACTGCTATCAAGTGGATCCAAACTCTGTGTGGTTTTGGTTCCAAACACTTTGTGTTTTTGTTTTACCGTCTGGGAAATATACAGATTTGAAATGCAAAAATGTTGATTTTTGTGAGGTATTTATTACGAAATTTAGACTTTAAAAACTCGGGAAGAGTTGGGTTTATTTTCTATGGCAGAACTTGTTTTTTAAGAACTAGTAATTTTGTAATTTTCGGTTTAAGGTTTGTTCAGTGTTGTGTTTTTTCACATAACTTAAGTATCTTAATTTTGGTTGTAAAAAACGTTGATTATCTGAAAAGTTGATTGATACTGCTATAAAATGGATCCAAACTCTGAGTGGTTTTGGCCTACCGTCTCAAAAAGCTTTGAAATGTAAAAATGTGGATTGTTGTGATATTTTTTTTTTCGAAATTTTGACTTTAAAAACTCGGGAAAAGTTAGTTTTATTTTCTATGGCAGAACTTGTTTTTTTAAGAACTAGCAATTTTGTAATTTTTAGTTTAAGGATTTTTCAGAGGTTGTGGTTTGTTTTTTCACATAACTTAAGTATCTTAATTTTGGTTGTAAAAAACTTTGATTATCTGAAAAGTTGAT
>NW_023002831.1:0-697 GCF_900245975.1 Drosophila guanche | reverse complement strand
AAAAGTTGATTGATTCTGCTATAAAATGGATCCAAACTCTGTGTGGGTTTGGCCTACCGTCTCGGTAAAGCTTTAAAATGCAAAAATGTTCATTTTTGTGAGGTATTTGGACGAAATTTTTACTTTAAAAACTCGGGTTTATTTTCTATGGCAGAACTTGTTTTTTAAGAACTTATTAAGAAAGTAATTTTAAGTTTAAGGTTTTTTCAGAGGTTGTGGTTTGTTTTTTCACATAACTTAAGTATCTTAATTTTGCTTGTAAAAAACTTTAATTATCTGAAAAGTTGATTGATACTTCTATAAAATGGATCCAAACTGTGTGGTTTTGGCCTACCGTCTGGGTAAAGCTTTGAAATGCAAAAATGTTGATTGATGTGAGATTTTTTTTTTTCGATATTTTTACTTTAAAAACTCGGGAAAAGTTTTGTTTATTTTCTATGGAAGAACTTTTCTTTTAAGAACTTATTAAGGAAGTAATTTTTAGTTTAAGGTTTTTTCAGAGGTTGTGGTTTGTTTTTTCACATAACTTAAGTATCTTAATTTTGGTTGTAAAAAACTTTGATTATCTGAAAAGTTAATTGATACTTCTATAAAATGGATCCAAACTGTGTGGTTTTGGCCTACCGTCTCGGAAAAGCTTTGAAATGCAAAAATGTGGATTGTTGTGAGATTTTTTTTTCGAAATTTTGACTTTAAA
>NW_023002830.1:0-697 GCF_900245975.1 Drosophila guanche | reverse complement strand
ACTTAAATATCTTTCTGCTCCATAATTTTATCAATGGCGACAACACGGCGGCTAGCCTAGAGCTACAAGGGACACACCTGAACCTGGTGTCGTCCTACATGGCTCATGAAGAAAGCGATCCTCCCAGTGACCTCGTTCGCAAGATTGCCAGCGACAGCGAGAGGTCGAATACAAGCCTACTAATAGGCTGCGATGCCAATGCTCATCACACCCAATGGGGGAGCTCGGATACAAATGTAAGGGGTGAGTCACTATTCAGCTTCATCCTAAACTCCAACCTGATTATTGGTAATCGGGGTAATGACCCCACTTTTATCATAAAAAACCGTCAAGAGGTTATTGACCTCACTCTATTGTCTCACAAACTGTCAGACATAATGAAAAGCTGGAGAGTCGTAGAGGACCCCTCCTTCTCCGACCACAGGTACATCGAGACAATCCTATCGCTCGAAAGCACCATACCCACTAGCTATATAAACCCAAGAAAAGCCAACTGGAATACGTATAGTGCAAAAATGGAGGAATTACTCCCCCCCTAGCCCCAAAATGCCCGGACACACAAGACGATCTTAATCGTCTTGTGGACAATTTCACGGAAGCTTGCAACAAGGCCTTCATGGCAGCTTGCCCCTCAACCAAACCAAGAGGGAAAATGAAACCCCCCTCGTGGTCTAAACATATAGATACCCTCCGGAAA
>NW_023002829.1:0-697 GCF_900245975.1 Drosophila guanche | reverse complement strand
ATCAACTTTTCAGATAATCAAAGTTTTTTGCAACCAGATCTAAGATACTTAAGTTATGTGAAAAAACAAACCGCAAAGTCTGAAAAAACCTTAAACTAAAAATTACTTCCTTAATAAGTTCTTAAAAAACAAGTTCTGCCATAGAAAATAAACCCGACTTTTCCCGAGTTTTTAAAGTCAAAAATTCGAAAAAAAAAAAAAAAAATCTCACAACAATCCACATTTTTGCATTTCAAAGCTTTTCCGAGACGGTAGGCCAAAACCACACAGAGTTTGGATCCATTTTATAGCAGTATCAATCAACTATTCAGATAATCAAAGTTTTTTACAACCAAAATTAAGATACTTAAGATATGTGAAAAACCAACCGCAACCTCTGAAAAAACCTTAAACTAAAAATTTCAAAATTGCTAGTTCTTAAAAAACAAGTTCTGCCATAGAAAATAAATCCGACTTTTCCCGAGTTTTTAAAGTCAATCTTTCGAAAAAAAAAAAAATCTTACAACAATCCACATTTTTGCATTTCAAAGCTTCACCCAGACGGTAGGCCAAAACCACACAGAGTTTGGATCCATTTTATAGCAGAATCAATCAACTTTTCAGATAATCAAAGTTTTTTGCAACCAGATCTAAGATACTTAAGTTATGTGAAAAAACAAACCACAAAGTCTGAAAAAACCTTAAACTAAAAATTACT
>NW_023002828.1:0-697 GCF_900245975.1 Drosophila guanche | reverse complement strand
TGTGAAAAAACCGCAGCCTCTGAAAACCCCTTAAACTAAAAATTACAAAATTGCTAGTTCTAAAAAAAACAAGTTCTGCCATAGAATATAAATCCGACTTTTCCCGAGTTTTTAAACTCAAAAAATCGTAAAAAATACCTCACAAAAATCAACACATTTGCAATTCAAAGCTTTACCCAGACGGTAGGCCAAAACCACACAGTGTTTGGATCCATTTTATAGTATAATCAATCATCTTTTCAGATAATCAAAGTTTTTTGCATTCAGATCAAAGATACTTAAGTTATGTGAAAAAACCGCAACCTCTGAAAACCCCTTAAACTAAAAATTACAAAATTGATAGTTCTTAAAAAACAAGTTCTGCCATAGAAAATAAAGCCGACTTTTCCCGAGTTTTTAAAGTCAAAATTTCGAAAAAAAAAAATCTCACAAAAATCAACATATTTGCAATTCAAAGCTTTACCCAGACGGTAGGCCAAAACCACACAGAGTTTGGATCCATTTTATAGCAGAATCAATCAACTTTTCAGATAATCAAAGTTTTTTGCAATCAGATCTAAGATACTTAAGTTATGTGAAAAAACCGCAGCCTCTGAAAACCCCTTAAACTAAAAATTACAAAATTGCTAGTTCTTAAAAAAACAAGTTCTGCCATAGAATATAAATCCGACTTTTCCCGAGTTTTTAAACTCAAAAT
>NW_023002827.1:0-697 GCF_900245975.1 Drosophila guanche | reverse complement strand
CTGGTTGCAAAAAACTTTGATTATCAGAAAAGTTAATTGATTCTGCTGTAAAATGGATCCAAACTCTGTGTGGTTTTGGCCTACCGTCTGGGTAAAGCTTTGAAATGCAAAAATGTTGATTTTTGTGAGGTATATTTTACGAATTTTTGACTTTAAAAACTCGGGAAAAGTCGGTTTTATTTTCTATGGATGAACTTGTTTTTTAAGAACTTATTAAGGAAGTAATTTTAAGTTTAAGGTTTTTTCAGAGGTTGGGGTTTGTTTTTTCACATAACTTAAGTACCCAAGATCTGGTTGCTAAAAACTTTGATTATCAGAAAAGTTGATTGATTCTGCTGTAAAATGGATCCAAACTCTGTGTGGTTTTTTCCTACCGTCTGGGTAAAGCTTTGAAATGCAAAAATGTGGATTGTTGTGAGATTTTTTTTCGAAATTTTTACTTTAAAAACTCGGGAGAAGTCGGTTTTATTTTCTATGCCAGAACTTGATTTTTAAGAGCTATCATTTTTGTAATTTTTAGTTTAAGGTTTTTTCAGAGGTTGCGGTTTGTTTTTTCACATAACTTAAGTATGTAGAATCTGGTTGCAAAAAACTTTGATTATCAGAAAAGTTAATTGATTCTTCTGTAAAATGGATCCAAACTCTGTGTGGTTTTGGCCTACCGTCTGGGTAAAGCTTTGAAATGCAAAAATGTTGA
>NW_023002826.1:0-698 GCF_900245975.1 Drosophila guanche | reverse complement strand
TCAAGAGTTTTTAAAGTAAAAATTTCGAAAACATAAAATCTCACAACAATCAAAATATTTGCATTTCATAGCTTTACCCAGACGGTAGGCTAAAACCACACAGAGTTTGGATCCATATTATACCAGTAGCAATAAACTTTTCAGATAATCAAAGTTTTTTACAACCAAAATTAAGGTACTTAAGTTATGTGAAAAAAAACAAACCGCAACCTCTGAAAAAACCTTAATCTAAAAATTACATCCTTAATAAGTTCCTAAAAAACAAGTTCTGCCATTGAAAATAAAACCGACTTTTCCCAAGTTTTTAAAGTCAAAATTTCGTAAAATATACCTAACAAAAGTCAACATTTTTGCATTTCAAAGCTTTACCCAGACGGTAGGCCAAAACCACACAGAGTTTGGATCCATTTTACAGCAGAATCAATCAACTTTTCTGATAATCAAAGTTTTTTGCAACCAGATCTTAGATACTTAAGTTATGTGAAAAAACCACACAGACTTTGGATCCATTTTATAGCAGTATCAATCAACTTTTCTGATAATCAAAGTTTTTTGCAACCAGATCTTAGATACTTAAGTTATGTGAAAAAACAAACGCCAATCTCTGAAAAAACCTTAAACCTAAAATTACTTCCTTAATAAGTTCTTAAAAAACAAGTTCTGCCATAGAAAATAAAACCGACTTTTCCCGAGTTTTT
>NW_023002825.1:0-698 GCF_900245975.1 Drosophila guanche | reverse complement strand
TTTTAGGAACTTATTAAGGATGTAATTTTTAGTTTAAGGTTTTTACAGAGGTTGTGGTTTGTTTTTTCACATAACTTAAGTATCTTAATTTTGGTTGTAAAAAACTTTGATTATCTGAAAAGTTGATTGATACTCCTTTAAAATGGATCCAAACTGTGTGGTTTTGGCCTACCGTCTGGGTAAAGCTTTGAAATGCAAATATGTGGATTGTTGTGAGATTTTTTTTTTCGAAATTTTGACTTTAAAAACTCGGGAAAAGTCGGTTTTATTTTCTATGGCAGAACTTGTTTTTTAAGAACATGTAATTTTGTAATTTTTAGTTTAAGGGTTTTTCAGATGTTGCGGTTGGTTTTTCACATAACTTAAGTATCTTAATTTTGGTTGTAAAAAACTTTGATTATCTGAAAAGTTGATTGATTCTGCTATAAAATGGATCCAAACTCTGTGTGGGTTTGGCCTACCGTCTCGGTAAAGCTTTAAAATGCAAAAATGTTCATTTTTGTGAGGTATTTTGTACGAAATTTTGACTTTAAAAACTCGGGTTTTTTTCTATGGCAGAACTTGTTTTTTAAGAACTTATTAAGAAAGTAATTTTAAGTTTAAGGTTTTTTCAGAGGTTGCGGTTTGTTTTTTTACATAACTTAAGTATCTTAATTTTGGTTGTAAAAAACTTTGATTATCTGAAAAGTTGATTGATA
>NW_023002824.1:0-698 GCF_900245975.1 Drosophila guanche | reverse complement strand
AAAATTTCGTACAAAATACCTCACAAAAATCAGCATTTTTGCATTTCAAAGCTTTACCCAGACGGTAGGCCAAAACCACACAGATTTTGGATCCATTTTATAGCAGTATCAATCAACTTTTCAGATAATCAAAGTTTTTTACAACGAAAATTAAGATACTTAAGTTATGTGAGAAAACAAACCGCAACCTCTGAAAAAAACTTAAACTAAAAATTACAAAAATGATAGTTCTTAAAAATCAAGTTCTGGCATAGAAAATAAAAACGACTTCTCCCGAGTTTTTAAAGTAAAAATTTCGAAAAAAAATCTCACAACAATACACATTTTTGCATTTCAAAGCTTTACCCAGACGATAGGCCAAAAGCACACAGAGTTTGGATCCATTTTATAGCAGTATCAATCAACTTTTCAAATAATCAAAGTTTTTTACAACCAAAATTAACATACTTAAGTTATGTGAAAAAACAAACCGCAACCTCTGAAAAAAAATTAAACTTACAATTACTTCCTTAATAAGTTTTTAAAAAACAAGTTCTGCCATAGAAAATAAAACCGACTTTTCCCAAGTTTCTAAAGTCAAAACTTTGTACAAAATACCTCACAAAAATCAACATTTTTGCATTTCAAAGCTTTACCCAGACGGTAGGCCAAAATCACACAGAGTTTGGATCCATTTTATGGCAGAATCAATCAACTTT
>NW_023002823.1:0-698 GCF_900245975.1 Drosophila guanche | reverse complement strand
AGAAATTGTTTTTTAAGAACTTATTAAGGATGTAATTTTAAGTTTAAGCTTTTTCAGAGGTAGCGATTTGTTTTTTCACATAGCTTAAGTATCTTAGATCTGGTTGTAAAAAACTTTGATTATCTGAAAAGTTCATTGATACTGCTATAAAACGGATCCAATCTGTGTGGTTTTGGCCTACCGTCTGGGTAAAGCTTTGTAATGCAAAATATTTTATTGTTGTGAGATTTTTTTTTCTCCAAATTTTGACTTTAAAAACTCGGGAAAAGTCGGGTTTATTTTCTATGGCAGAACTTGTTTTTTAAGAACTTGTTAAGAAAGTAATTTTAAGTTTCAGTTTTTTTCAGAGGTTGCGGTTTGTTTTTTCGCATAACTTAAGTATCTTATTTTGGTTGTAAAAAACTTTGATTATCTGAAAAGTTGATTGATACTGCTATAAAATGGATCCAAACTGTTTGCGGTTTTGGCCTACCGTATCAGAAAAGCTTTAAAATGCAAAAACGTTTATTGTTGTGAGATTTTTTGTTTTCGAAATTTTGACTTTAAAAACTCGGGAAAAGTTCATTCACATAACTTAAGTATCTTAATTTTGGTTGTAAAAAACTTTGATTATCTGAAAAGTTTATTGATACTGCTATAAAAAGGATCCAAACTGTTTGCGGTTTTGGCCTACCATCTCGGAAAATCTTTGAAATACA
>NW_023002822.1:0-698 GCF_900245975.1 Drosophila guanche | reverse complement strand
TTGAAATGCAAAAACGTTGATTGTTGTGAGATTTTTTGTTTTCGAAATTTTTACTTTAAAAGCTCGGGAAAAGTCGCTTTTATTTTCTATTGCAGATCTTGTTTTTTAGAACTAGCAATTTTGTAATTTTTAGTTTAATGTTTTTTCAGAGGTTGCGGTTTGTTTTTTCACATAACTTAAGTATCTTAATTTTGGTTGTTCAAATCTTTGATTATCTGAAAAGTTGATTGATACTGCCAAAAAATGGATCCAAACTCTGTGTGGTTTTGGCCTACCGTCTGGGTAAAGCTTTGATATGCAAAAATGTTGATTTTTGTGAAGTATTTTGTACGAAATTTTTACTATAAAAACTCGGGAAAGGTCGGGTTTATTTTCTATGGCAGAACTTTTCTTTTAAGAATTTTCAAAGTTTGTACTTTTTTGTTTAAGGTTTTTTAGAAGTAGCGCTTTGTTTTTTCACATAACTTAAGTATCTTAATTTTTGTTGTAAAAACTTTGTTTATCTGAAAAGCTGATTGATACTGCTATAAAATGGATCCAAACTCTGTGTGGTTTTGGCCTACCGTCTGGGTTAAGCTTTGTAATGCAAAATTGTTGATTGTTGTGAGATTTTTTTTCCAAATTTTGACTTTAAAAACTCGGGAATAGTCGGGTTTATTTTCTATGGCAGAACTTGTTTTTTAAGAACTTATTAAGGA
>NW_023002821.1:0-698 GCF_900245975.1 Drosophila guanche | reverse complement strand
TTTGTGGTTGTGGCCTACCGTCTCGGAAAAGCTTTGAAATGCAAAAATGTTGATTGTTGTGAGATTTTTTTTTTTCGAAATTTTGACTTTAAAAACTCGGGAAAAGTCGGTTTTATTTTCTATGGAAGAACTTTTCTTTTAAAAACGTATTAAGGAAGTAATTTTTAGTTTAAGGTTTTTTTTAGAGCTTGCGGTTTGTTTTTTTTTCATAACATAAGTATCTTAGATCTGGTTGCAAAAAAACTTTGATTATCTGAAAAGTTGATTGATTCTGCTATAAAATGGATCCAAACTCTGTGTGGTTTTGGCCTACCGTCTCGGAAAAGCTTTGAAATGCAAAAATGTGGATTGTTGTGAGATTTTTTTTTTTGGTAATTTTTGACTTTAAAAACTCGGGAAAAGTTGGTTTTATTTTCTATGGCAGAACTTGTTTTTTAAGAACTAGCAATTTTGTAATTTTTAGTTTAATGTTTTTTCAGAGGTTTCGGTCCGTTTTTTAACATAACTTAATTATCTTAATTTTGGATGTAAAAAACTTTGATTATCTGAAAAGTTGATTGATACTGCTATTAAATGGATCCAAACTGTTTGTGGTTTTGGCCTACGGTCTCGGAAAAACTTTGAAATGCAAAAATGTTGATTGTTGTGAGATTTTTTTTTTCGAAATTTTGACTTTAAAAACTCGGGAAAAGTCGGTT
>NW_023002820.1:0-698 GCF_900245975.1 Drosophila guanche | reverse complement strand
AAAATCAACATTTTTGCATTTCAAAGCTTTACCCAGACGGTAGGCCAAAACCACACAGAGTTTGGATCCATTTTATAGCAGAATCAATCAACTTTTCTGATAATCAAAGTTTTTTGCAACCAGATCTTAGATACTTAAGTTATGTGAAAAAACAAACCGCAACCTCTGAAAAAACCTTAAACTAAAAATTACAAAATTAGCAGTTTTTCAAAAACAAGTTCTGGCATAGAAAATAAAACCGACTTCTCCCGAGTTTTTAAAGTAAAAATTTCGAAAAAAAAATCTCACGACAATCCAATTTTCGCATTTCAAAGCTTTTCCGAGACGGTAGGCCAAAACCACACAGAGTTTGGATCCATTTTATAGCAGTATCAATCAACTTTTCAGATAATCAAAGTTTTTTACAACCAAAATTAAGATACTTAAGTTATGTGAAAAAACAAACCGCAACCTCTGAAAAAACCTTAAACTTAAAATTACTTCCTTCTAATTACTTTACTAAGTTCTTAAAAAACAATTTCTGCCATAGAAAATAAACCCGAGTTTTTAAAGTCAAAATTTCGTACAAAATACCTCACAAAAATCAACATTTTTGCATTTCAAAGCTTTACCCAGACGGTAGGCCAAAACCACACAGAGTTTGGATCCATTTTATAGCAGAATCAATCAACTTTTCTGATAATCAAAGTTTTTTGCAA
>NW_023002819.1:0-698 GCF_900245975.1 Drosophila guanche | reverse complement strand
CAATATACCCTATTTACTCTTTGAGTGCCGGGTATAAAAATGCATTTGCAAAAGCTTTACCCAGACGGTAGGCCAAAACCACACACAGTTTGGATCCATTTTATAGCAGTATCAATCATCTATTAAGACAATCAAAGTTTTTGCAACCAAATCTAAGATACTTATGCTATGTGAAAAAACAAATCGCTACCTCTGAAAAAACCTTAAACTAAAAATTACATCCTTAATAAGTTCCTTATAAACAAGTTCTGCCATAGAAATATACCCGACTCTTCCCGAGTTTTTAAAGCCAAAATTTCGTACAAAATACCTCACAAAAATCAACATTTTTTATTTAAAGCTGTATATTTTCCAGACGGTAAAGCAAAACCACAAAGTGTTGGGATCCATTTTATACCGGTTTCAATCAACTTTTCAGATAATCAAAGTTTTTTGCAACCAGATCTAAGATACTTAAGTTATGTGAAAAAACAAACCGCTACTTCTAAAAAAGCCTTAGGCAAAAAATTACATCCTTAATAAGTTCTTAAAATACAAGCTCTGCCATAGAAAATAAACCCGACTTTTCCCGAGTTTTTAAAGCCAAAATTTCGTACAAAATACCTCACAAAAATCAACATTTTTTATTTAAAGCTGTATATTTTCCAGACGGTAAAGCAAAACCACAAAGTGTTGGGATCCATTTTATACCGGTTTCA
>NW_023002818.1:0-698 GCF_900245975.1 Drosophila guanche | reverse complement strand
CTTTAAAGTTGATTCATACATCTATAAAATGGATCCAAACTGTTTGTGGTTTTGGTCTACCGTCTCGGAAAAGCTTTGAAATGCAAAAATGTTGATTGTTGTGAGGTTTTTTTTTTTTAATCTGTTTTTTCAGAGGTTGCGGTTTGTTTTCTCACATAACTTAAGTATCCTAATTTTGGTTGTAAAAAACGTTGATTATCTGAAAAGTTGATTGATTCTGCTATAAAATGGATCCAAACTCTGTGTGGTTTTGGCCTACCGTCTGGGTAAAGCTTTGAAATGCAAAAATTTTGATTTTTGTGAGGTATTTTGTACGAAAATTTGACTTTAAAAACTCGGGTTTATTTTCTATGGCAGAACTTGTTTTTGAAGAACTTATTAAGGAAGTAGTTTTAATTTTAAGGTTTTTTCAGAGGTTGCGGTTTGTTTTATTACATAACTTAAGTATCTTAGATCTGGTTGCAAAAAACTTTGATTATCTGAAAAGTTGATTGATACTGCTATAAAATGGATCCAAACTGTTTGTGGTTTTATCCTACCATCTCGGAAAAGCTTTGAAATGCAAAAATGTTGATTGTTGTGAGATTTTTTGTTTTCGAAATTTTTACTTTAAAAACTCAGGTTTATTTTCTATGGCAGAACTTGTTTTTTAAGAACTTATTAAGGAAGTAATTTGTGTTTTAATGCTTTTTCAGAGG
>NW_023002817.1:0-698 GCF_900245975.1 Drosophila guanche | reverse complement strand
AAAATTGTAGATTTGGGAGGTTTTCGCCCTTTTGCGGGGGCGGAATGGGGCGGGGCACATTTTTTAAATACACTTGTAACAGTGTGAGCATACAGAAGTCTGGATGCAAAATTTGGTAGCTCTAGCTTTTATAGTCTCTGAGATTCAGGTGCTCAACAAGACGGACGGACAGATGGAAGGACAGACGGACGGACAGGCAGGGCTCAATCGACTCGGCTATTGATGGTGATCAAGAATATATACACTTTATGGGGTCGGAAACGATTCCTTCTGTGTGTTACATACATTAACTTTGTGCACAAATACAATATACCCTATTTACTCTTCGAGTACCGGGTATAAAACAAATATAAGCTGCGTGAGGTGGCGGGGGGGGGGTTTGGTTAAAAGTCGGCAGAGGCAGAGGCCGAGGCCGAGTGAAGCAGAGTGTGAATGAGAGAATGTGAAAAGAACAACAAAAGCTGCAGGACAGTGTGGGTTTAGGCACTGCTAATTAATATCTTCTTTCTGGCTATAATAATGATCCAATCGGATCCCAATTTGGTGATCTGATAGATATGGCCATTCCCTACAGAATGGCGTTTTTAGTTTTCTTTTATCTTTAAAATTGTAGATTTTGGAGGTTTTCGCCCTTTTGCGGGGGCGGAATGGGGCGGGGCACATTTTTTCAATACACTTGTAACAGTGTGAGCATACAG
>NW_023002816.1:0-698 GCF_900245975.1 Drosophila guanche | reverse complement strand
TGCGTTTCAGTCGCCGGAGTATCGATCACTCAGAGAGAAATTCGTGCTTTCCAAACTCCCAGATTTTCAAGTAATCGACGATTACATATATTATCGTACAGGGTTTTCCGTGTTGGATTCTGACCAAGCCGATGAGTCGTGGAAATTATTTGTTCCCGAAGCCTTGAGACAGGGCGTAATTAAAGCTGCGCATGACCAAGCTTCCTCTGCACATTCTGGGATTGCCAAATGCCTCGACAACATAGGAATATTTATCATCCTGGATCACTTCTCAAAATTTACCTTCTTAAAGGCGGTCAAGAAATTTACTTCCCAGATAGTGATTGACATATTGAGGGAAGAGATATTTTCATGTTATGGAGTGCCGGAAGTGCTAGTGAGCGATAACGGTACGCAGTTTAAAAGTAGTGATTTTTCTAAATCCCTTTTGAAATACGGTGTTCAGCACTTATGTACAGGGGCGTATGCTCCACAGTCGAATGCCGCGGAAAGGGTTAAACGATCGATTAATGCCGCGCTCAGAGCGTACGTTCGTACTGACCATCGTGAATGGGATGTGTTCCTTAGTAGCATAAACTGTTCGTTGAGAAAATCAATACACCAATCAGTTGGCATGGCACCATATTTTGTGGTCTTTGGTCAGCACATGATTTCACATGGCCAAGATTACAAAATGTTGCGAGAAGTCGAATTACTCA
>NW_023002815.1:0-698 GCF_900245975.1 Drosophila guanche | reverse complement strand
AGTTTGGATCCATTTTATAGCAGTATCAATCAACTTTTCAAATAATCAAAGTTTTTTGCAACCAGATCTAAGATACTTGAGTTATGTGAAAAAACAAACCGCAACCTCTGAAAAAAACCTTAAACTAAAAATTACATCCTTAATAAGTTCCTAAAAAAACAAGTTCTGCCATAGAAAATAAAACCGACTTTTCACAAGTTTTTAAAGTCAAAATTTCGAAAAAAAAAATCTCACAACAATCAACATTTTTGCAATTCAAAGCTTTACCCAGACGGTAGGCTAAAACCACACAGAGTTTGGATCCATTTTATAGCAGAATCAATCAACTTTTCAGATAATCAAAGTTTTTTGCAACCAGATCTAAGATACTTAAGTTATGTAAAAAAAGAAACCGCAACCTCTGAAAAAACCTTAAACTAAAACTTACCTCCTTAATAAGTTCCTTAAAAACAAGTTCTGCCATAGAAAATAAACCCGACTTTTCCCGAGTTTTTAAAGAAAAATTATCGAAAAAAAAAATCTCACAACAATCAACATTTTTGCATTTTAAAGCTTTACCCAGACGGTAGGCCAATACCACACAGTTTGGATCCATTTTATAGCAGTATCAATCAACTTTTCAGATAATCAAAGTTTTTTACAACCAAAATTAAGATACTTAGGTTATGCGAAAAAACAAACCGCAAATTCTGAAAAGA
>NW_023002814.1:0-698 GCF_900245975.1 Drosophila guanche | reverse complement strand
ACATGCAATTTCGAAAGAGAGAGCTTTTCAAGATAACAGCTTCTGATCTTGCATGTGGGCTCTCGCTGGAATGCGTACAGTGGGGGAGGTTCAATATTTTCTTGATAAAATTAGAAGACTGTTCCCCAAAAACAAACAGACATTCTAACCTTTTGTTTTTGGTCTGCAACCTTCACACTCTGCAAATCACTTATATCTCCAGCTCAGCACGGATTTATACGGCGACGATCAACAACTACTAATCTTTTAGAGTTCACCTCCCTTGTCATTAAAGGTTTCCAAGGTAACTTGCAGACGGATGTTATTTACACTGACTTCAGTAAGGCATTCGATTCTGTAAACCATTCTCTTCTTGCACAAAAGCTCGACCTTCTAGGGTTTCCGCCCAATCTGTTGAGATGGATTTCCATCTACCTGTGTTCTAGGTCTCAAAGGGCCCTTTTCAAAAACTCCTTATCTTTACCTGTTATGGTTACTGGAGTACCACAGGGTAACCATATAGGCCCCTTACTTTTCACACTCTTTATTAATGGCCTTCTGTATTAACAAATTCTTGAGTACTTATGTATGCGGATGATGTTAAGCTCTGTGTCCAGTATAAGGACATTTTATTTGACTCTCGCTTGCAATCTGATCTCAATAGCTTTCAGTCATGGTGCTGTGCAAGTATGTTACAACTTAATGCCTCGAAGTGCAAT
>NW_023002813.1:0-698 GCF_900245975.1 Drosophila guanche | reverse complement strand
CCCATAAAGTGTATATATTCTTGATCACCATCAATAGCCGAGTCGATTGAGCCCTGTCTGTCTGTCCGTCTGTCCGTCCGTCTTGTTGAGCACCTGAATCTCAGAGACCATAAAAGCTAGAGCCACCAAATTTTGAATCCAGACTTCTGTATGCTCACACTGTTACAAGTGTATTTAAAAAATGTGCCCCGCCCCATTCCGCCCCCGCAAAAGGGCGAAAACCTCCCAAATCTACAATTTTAAAGATAGAAGAAAACTAAAACCGCCATTCTGTAGGGAATGGACATATCTATCAGATCAATACATTGGGATCCGATTGGATCATTATTATAGCCAGAAAGAAGAAATTAATTAGCAGTGGCTAAACCCACACTGTCCTGCAGCTTTTGTTGTTCTTTTCACATTTTCTCATTCACACTCTGCTTCACTCGGCCTCTGCCTCTGTCGTCCCTCTGCCTCTGCCGGCTTTTAACCACCTGTCTGTCCGTCCGTCTGTCCGTCCGTCTGTCCATCCGTCTTGTTGAGCACCTGAATCTCAGAGACTATAAAAGCTAGAGCTACCAAATTTTGCATCCAGACTTCTGTATGCTCACACTGTTACAAGTGTTTTTAAAAATGTGCCCCGCCCCCTTCCGCCCCCGCAAAAGAGCGAAAACCTCCCAAATCTACAATTTTAAAGATAAAAGAAAACTAAAAAC
>NW_023002812.1:0-698 GCF_900245975.1 Drosophila guanche | reverse complement strand
AAACAAACCGCAACCTCTGAAAAAACCTTAAACTAAAAATGGCTTCCTTAATAAGTTCTAAAAAAACAAGTTCTGCCATAGAAAATAAACCCGACTTTTCCCGAGTTTTTAAAGTAAAAATTTCGAAAAAAAAAATCTCACAACAATCAACATTTTTGCATTTCAAAGCTTTACCCAGACGGTAGGCCAAAACCACACAGAGTTTGGATCCATTTTATAGCAGTATCAATCAACTTTTCAGATAATCAAAGTTTTTTAAAACCAAAATTAAGAAACTTAAGTTATATGAAAAAACAAACCGCAACCTCTGAAAAAACATTAAACTAAAAATTACTTCCTTAATAAGTTCTTAAAAAACAAGTTCTGCCATAGAAAATAAACCCGACTTTTCCCGAGTTTTTAAAGTAAAACTTTCGAAAACAAAAAATCTCACAACAATCAACATTTTTGCATTTCAAAGCTTTACCCAGACGGTAGGCCAAAACCACACAGAGTTTGGATCCATTTTATAGCAGTATCAATCAACTTTTCAGATAATCAAAGTTTTTTGCAACCAGATCTAAGATACTTAAGTTATGTGAAATAACAAACCGCAAAGTCTGAAAAAACCTTAAACTAAAAATTACTTCCTTAATAAGTTATTAAAAAACAAGTTCTGCCATAGAAAATAAACCCGACTTTTCCCGAGTTTTTAAAGT